>NW_005871142.1:1671308-1702996 GCF_000147115.1 Myotis lucifugus | reverse complement strand
GGAAACACTGGGTCATTAGGCAGTTCCATTTTTAATTTTTTGAGGAAACTCCATACTGTTTTCCACAGTGGAAACTCCACTGTTTTTCATAATGCACGGGGTTCCCTTTTCTCCGCACTCTTATTGATTTATTAGTGGTAGCTATTCTGGAAGGAGTGAGATGCTATCTCATTGTGATTTTAATTTGCATTTCTCTGATGATTAGTGATATTGGGCATTTTTCCATATGTCTATGAGCCATCTGTATGTCCTCTTTGGAAACGTGTTTATCCATGTCCTTTGCCCATTTTTTTTAATTGGACTATTTGTTGGGGTTTTTTTTTTGGTGTTGAGTTTTATAAGTCCTTTATAAATTTTAGATATTAACCCCTTATCAGATGTATCACTGGCAAATATGTCCCCTCATTCAGTGGATTTTGCACTTGGATGGATTTGCACTTGGATGGATCCACATCAGTGGATATTCTTTTCATTTTGTTGATGTTTTCCTTTGCTGTGTAAAAACTTCTTAGTTTGATATAGTCCGTGGTTAAATTTGTTCGAAGGTATTTTATTTGTTTTGATGCAATTGTAAATGGGATTGTTTTCTTAGTTTCCCTTTCTGATAGTTTATTACTGATAGATATAAATCAACTGATTTCTGGATATTTATTTATCCTGCTACTTTAGTGAATTCATTTATCAGTTCTAGTTGTTTTTGGTGGAATCTTCAGGGTTCTCCTATATGCAAATCATGTCATCTGCAAATAATGACTGTTTTACTTTTTCCTTTCCAACTTGGATTTTCTTTTTAATTTCTTCTTTTTGTCTGACTGCTGTGGCTAGGACTGCCAGGACTATGTTGACCTAAAGAGATTTTAAAATGTGAGGCTTAAAAACACCAAAGCAGGTAGACTCAAAACTGAACTCTCATTTAATTTGGATATGCCTGCTTATAGTGATTTGTGTCTCTGTAACTCAGGTTCAAAGCCAAATAAAATGGGAAAGATATTTATCCAGAATGCAAAGCCAATTTAATAGCAATAGCTATGGGAAGTTACTGACACCACAGTAAAATTCCAGCTAGCACATTCATTTTTTAAAGAGTTTATTTTATGTATTTTTAATTTATTTTTCTTAATTTTAATGCTATTGATTTTTTCAGGATGACATTGGTTAATAGAATTATATAGGTTTCAGGTGTACAATTCTATCTGTATATTGTATTGTATGTTCACCACCTCAAGTCAAGTCTCCTTCTATCACCATTTATCCCCGCTTTACTCTCTTCTATCTCCTTCTACTCCTACCCCCCCTTTTCCTCTGGCAATCACCATACTGTTGTCTGTGTCTATGTAAAGCTTTTATTTTAAACTAAGCATAAACCTTCCACTTACTTGACAAACTAGACTATCTTCTTAAGTAAAGTGTCCCCGCCTCTGCCACAGAGCTTCTTCTCAGGCTCCAGCTGTGTCTCTGCCCATGCACTCGGCCTGTGCATCATTTTGTATTATCTTGTAACAGTTCTCACACGGTTCTATGTCAGTAGGCACTTAAGTTGTTAAGTAATTATTTGCAGTTATGGGTCCTCTCTCACTCTGAAATATTTAAGGGCAGAAACGAAGTCTTATCATCCTAAGCCTCAGTTTCCTTATCCATAAAACAGATAATACCGGCATTTCAGGGTAACGTGACGAATGATATGCTTGTATTGCCAAACATTTGTCACAATGCCCAGAATATATTCCATTTCAGTAAATGGTAGCTAGCATCATTATCATCAGCATCAACAATAACCCATATATTGCTCTCATTACATTTCTAAAAGTACATAGCATACAAAGAAGATTTGAGCCCATAGAAGATTATCAAATTCTTCATGCGTCAGTAGTATCCCAACCAAATTCAATACCCCACCCATAGCATATCCCCTGAGAGGTGCTGCTCCAGCCTCTGCCTGAGGATGTGTAGTGACAAGAAGGTCATCATTCTTAAAAGTAGATGCTCTCTAACCAGAAGCAGAAAGCCCCCATGCCTGCATTTGCATCATTGAGTTTAGGTAACACTTCTTACAGGAATCAATAGTTTCTCCTCATTAAGCTCTACAGAGGTGACTGACCTTGAAGGCTCTCCGGATCCCTGGAGTCTGAAATACTCCTGATGCCAAATAAATGTGGTGTTGAGTTAGCAAGGCCACTGCTTACTCTCGGTCTTTGCTCAAGTGGCTCTTTTCTCCCCGGTTTCATTACACAGAATATTTCCCCAGGCCTGGCTTGCCACACATTCTGCACCCTTGTGTCTGAGCCTGGGTTAATAGTCTTTGAAACTCTCTTATAGGGCCAGAAATCCTGGCTTTGCTGGCCCCTGAAGCCACAAAAGAAACAAATATTATTCGACTCTGAAGTTGCTGTCACAGAAGGAAGAGTGGCACCCACTTTCCTAGTGGGGTAGAGGCGGGAGTGATTTTTATATATAGTCATCCGCATAGATTATGCCAACTCATTTTGTTTGCAATAAAACTGAAATACTACTAATAATTATTTTTATCACCAACTCTGATCTCCTCTGGCTCACAGCTTGGTGAATATATATTTTTTTTCAAAAATCAATATTTAATAAAGTTATCAGTGTCTGTGTCCCAAGTTGAAGCCTCCTCCTCTCCCGCCCCCACTGCACACACATTTCCACCTTATTATTATTATTTTTTTTGAGAAGCTGAAGAGATTGCTGCTTTCTGCAGGCTGCTCACAGCTCTTCACTTAAAAGAACAATTTTCCTTACAGTAATTGGCTCCCCGAATGCTAAGCATTTCATTGTTTTAAAAATATAGCCCCTTACATACCCCTGCAGCAAGAATGGAATGATGTTTTACTTGGGCACATGAGCTGTAGGTCCTGCTCGTTTGCATTGTATGCTGTTGTATACACACACCGTCCTTCTCTGGTCTCCTGTCCTTCATGCCAGTCACAAAGCAAAGATCAGAAATACGACTCCTTAGAGTAGGGGTGGGCAAACTTTTTGACTCAAGGGCCACAATGGGTTCTTAAACTGGACCGGAGGGCCGGAACAAAAGCATGGATGGAGTGTTTGTGTGAACTAATATAAATTCAAAGTAAACATCATTACATAAAAGGGTATGGTCTTTTTTTTTTTAGTTTTATTCATTTCAAACGGGCCGGATCCGGCCCGCGGGCCGTAGTTTGCCCACGGCTGCGTCACTGCTGTTCTTCACAACAGAGGTTACTATGGCCCACGAGTACCCGAATTTCTTATAAAATAAATCCCAACAAATGCATTGAGTGTCTTTCAAAAGATTTTTTTCAGAGAGTAATATGTAAATAAACAGGATAAAAAATGACTCTTGATAGTATTGAACAGTCTGTTCCATGAAACCATCCATGCCTTTCTTTAGCAAAACAATGCATGTGAAGATACCAGAGGCACATCACACAGCAGAGCCAACTTCAAAGTGTTGTCCAGCCCCCAAGGAGGAGGTAGAATTCTCCAAATGATTGAAAAGGTTTCCAAAATTGTCTTAGATTCTCAGGTTTTATCTATGGAATTTCTCTCACAGAGGGCACTCCAAGGCAAATAACAACGATGAGGAAAATAATATTGATATTATAGTAGCTGACGTGTTGTGCATGCTTACCATCAATCGACATTCTGCAAACTATTTTAAATGAATTCTATCCTTTATCCTAACAGCCCTATGTGGAGATGCACTATTGTCCCCAGTTTGCAGACTGAGAAAACAAATGCTGCAAAAAAGATTTGCCAAAATCATATCTCGTTAGTAGGTGGGAGAATTAGGATGAGGACCCAGACAATGTTATTTGTTTTCTAACATGAAAGACCTACCATGTGACTCCTCATCTTTCTTTGTCAGTAACCATCTGGGCCCACATTCCTAGTCAAATTCTGATATTGCCACCATGATGGTAAAAAGATAAGCAAAAGATAAGCATGGAAAATAAACCCATTGATTTACAAAAAATAAAAATAAAAATAAAAGGCCAGCCGCAGTGGCTCAGTGGTTGAGCATTGACCTATGAACCAGGAGGTCACAGTTCAATTCCCCGTCATGGCACATGCCTGGGTTGCAGGCTCAATCCCCAGTGTGGGGCGTGCAGGAGGCAGCCAATCAATGATTCTCTCATCATTGATGTTTCTATCTCTCTCTCCATCTCCCTTCCTCTATGAAATCAATAAAAATATATTTAAAAAGAAAATAAAGCTATTGAATGACAGCTCATTTTTCTTAGGGCCTGCTGAATAACTAAGCTACTCATTCCAGGTCACTCCGACCTGAATCCTGTTCTGATTGGGTTACATTTTCTAAGCTTCCAAGTCTAAGTAACCCTACTATCCCAGAGAGGATAATATGAAAAGGTCAATAGGATTTGGTATATGATTACATGAAAGAAAATTCTTAATGTCTACCAATATTTCAAGATAGAGTCTTTAATGGTCAAGCAGCCTCTATTGTCGTGGCCCTCCATCATGTAGTGTATGACTTCTAAGTTCTTTCATATCCACTAATTTAATTTTATCATCTATGAAATGTGGATAGCAATGGCATCTATCTCATTGAGAACTTATGTGTTTCAAATGAAGTTATATGCATAGAGCACTTAGAGTGATTGCTATATAATAGTTGCTCAATAAATAATGAAAATGTTTATAAATGTAAAATAGTATTGTCATCAAAATATAAGAAAGTTTCCACTTTAGACAATTTACGCACATTTAAACTCCATGAAATTAGACAGGTACCACAAAGTCAACAAATCATAATATGTATCCAGTACAGACATTTCTCTTAAATTTCATTGTTGACTGTGAAATCTTATTTTTAAGATTTTCTAAAGGACAAATTGAATTCCACTTTAAATATTGAATTGTTTAGTTACTACCAAACAGAACTATATATTTTCTTCCATATTTTATGCCACATGTGGTCCTTTTTGCCCATACATTTCCTTTAATTCCATTTTAGAACTTTGTGGAAACAGTGAGGTTTGATTTTGCTATTTAAAATCCATAATAGTATCCCTCAAAAATCACTGTAATTTTCATTTAAAATGTGTACAAATTTTTGGAGTGCCTACAAAATTTCAGGTTTTAAAAATCATTACAAACATTTAGGGCAAGTGTAGACCATTTGGGCAGGCAATATACTTTAAGAAGCTAGCCTTTCGGGTAAAATTACTATGTGCCTACCATGTAAGAGCTGTGTAAACTAGAAGAAACCACTTAATCAACTCCAGTTCATGTGCAAATTCAAGAATATAGTATGTACTTCAAGGAGCTGTGGTTCAGACTACATAGGACAATGAATACGATTTTCTGTGACAGATTCCCAAATTGGCCTCGAGACAAACTCTAAAGTATCCTACCAACATTTCCCCCTAACTTTTCTAATCTATGTGAGTATGACCTCAATGTTAACTAGAATCTCTATTTTGCAAGTTATTTCTCCTTAGCTGGTTGATCTGTGACATCACACACCTGCCAGGTTATATTCTAACCTGACGATGGCTTATGAACAACACTTGATTTCAGTGCCAGCCTCAGGGCCAATCCCCAGAGATGTGGCCACCAAGTAAATCAGAAACAATTGCCTTTATTATGTTTCCGTGTGTGTGTGTGTGTGTGTGTGTGTGTGTGTGTGTGTGTGTATGCACGCATGTGAGGTTTAGGATAGCGGTGGCTTGGATTTAACCCAAAGTGCACCTTGTGGTGGGCCGGGCTCTCTGAGGATTCTGGCTTACAACAGAAGAGCTTGCCGTCCCTTTTCTGCAACCAGGTTTCAGTCTACTGGCAACCCCTAACTTGATTTTTTTGGTCTATAATTCAATGAGAGGGTTTTGCTTCCAAATCACTTTCCAATCCCCCAGCTGTGCTTTCTCCTGATGCATGATAGGTACATTGCCTTCTGATTGAATTATCACCCTATTTATCTGCTTTTCTATATTAAAGTCTGGTTAGCTGTTCTCTTCCAATGCCCTTGGGTCTGGCCCCTTCTCTGGCAGACCCTAACCTTCCTTTCTCTGCAAGAGCGCTAGGTAGACTTATTAAGTTTCAATATTAAACAAGCTGTAGGAAACTTCCGAGTTCCTTCCACAAAAGAGAAATGAAACCGTGATATATCTATAAATATGTGATGTTTTTAACCCCGTCCCGAACTATTTGCTACATGTTAATGCACATTAGTACATGCAAAATACACTCTCAAAAGAAAAAACTGTGGCTTAGTGAGTATTCAAGAGTGGCAAAGCCCAAGACTAATTGAAGCCCAGAAGAGAACTGCCGATCATTTTAAATGACAAATCTCTGCCTCCTGTCTTTATTACTTAAGAAAAGGCTGGTGCACTTGGCAGGGAGAACAATGAGCCTGAGATAAAATATTATCAAAAATTTATCCACACAGGAAGCTCCCTTACAGTAGCATTGATCATATTTGCTCCTCGCTGGGCCAGCCAAAGACCCACCTGGACATGCACATCCCTGTCTCTGAACATCAGAGATGCCGCCCCAGCCTTCCCATGGCTTAGAAAAGGATGCTCAAGGGTTGCTCCACCTTTGGGTCTGACACCAACTCCAGGGATATCTGAGCAGCATGGTATGAAGAGCCTGTGACTTCACTGGGCATTAAGGGCTCCGGGTCCATCCCTTTGGCCTCCTACACAGTTCCTATTGCCAGCTCAGTCTCTGGCCCAACATCCACAGAAAAGGGAAGTCGGGAGATAGCCAAGTAATTACAACAGATGTAAAAGGGGAATTATTTTATACTAAATTACTATCCCCTTGTAAATGAATGGGATTATTTCTGGAAAAAGAGAGAGGGAAAATTATGTTTACCCAAGTGGAAAGTTTTATTTTTAGTCATAAGCTGAGGCTTCATATCCCATTAAGCAGCAAAGAGAAATAACTCCTTTAGCCCATTCTTCTTCCTGTCAGTTTTGATTTAAATAAAGAAGAAAAAAAATGTAAACAGGACCATAGGTCAAAGGATTCTAGCTTTCAAAATCAGAACACCAATAAGACTGTTTTGATGCAGTCAGCCAAATGGGGAATCAATGTAGCTTCTATAGGAGCTGGTTGACACTGCCAGGTCTTAAATGGACTTCAAGATCCTCTGTCATTCTAGCTGCTCACCCTACCTGGGAGGCATATTACCTCTTTCCATTCTTTCTTTGTAAAGAAGGTGAGTCCTAGCCAGTTTGGCTCAGTGGATAGAGTGCCGGCCTGTGGACTGGAAGGTCCCAGGTTTGATTCTGGTCAAGGGCATGTACCTTGGTTGGAGGTTCCTCCCCGGCCTGGGCTCTGGTTGGGGCAAGTGCAGGAGGCAAACAATTGATGTATTTCTCGCACATGGATAGTTTTCTCTGTCTTTTCCTCTCTTCCAATTCTCTAAAAATCAATGGAAAAATATCCTCGGGTGAGGATTTAAAAAAAAGGTGAGATGACTTAATTCAACGGCCACATAGAGAGAATGTCCCCACACACAAGGCAGGGAGGCTAGTGGCGGGGCAGGAAGTGCTCCCCGGTGTGATGGAGTCACATATCTGCCCCAGGGGATGAGCTGGCTCTACCTCTGACCATGTACCCACATCCATTATGGAAAATACAGGAAGGCGGAGTTGAAAAGCAAGAATATCAATGCACTGGGAAATTAAGAAATAGCAGCAGCAACCACAGGGGCAGCCAGAACTCAAAGATTTTCTGAAACGAAAGGCTTCAGGCAACCTGTTGCAATAGGATCTCACTATACATGCAGGTTGCTTTGGAATTCACCATCTCCTTCCCATCTGGTTCAGAGGAAACAGCATGAGGATCTATCTATGCAGGTAGCTTTTTCATTCTCCCTGAGTCCGTAAGAATGGAAATCTACAATGAAATGTTTCAAAACCTATGGCCCAGAGAATATGCACTTCCAAAATGATTATTACACCACTGGCTTTAGTTCAGTTCCCTAGGGGTTCCTGACCAATATCTTGGTGGAAGAAGTTAAGACTTAGAAAGAAGAAAGCTCTCTAAATAATTCCACCAACCTTCTTTCTCTGATGGTAGTATCAGTCCATAATGACAGGGTATTTTCAGATAAATTCTGTGATCTTTTCCCCTAGGGTATTATCCAGCTGAGTATATTAAACACCTTCCCAGACACACAGTAACGCCTTCTCTTCATCCATCTTGTCGTTTCTCAAGGGCTGCTCCTTCCCGGTCTTTGATATGTTGTTCACCTTGTTACTCCCTGTCATGCCAGGCATTTCCTCCGGGATTTCAGACATTTCATGCATCGTTGCCTCCTATGTCTTTTTCTCACACTTTTTGCTTCCTCTGCCTTGAATCACTTTCTGATGCAATATTTCATGACATTTACTTTTCCAACAAATTTGCCATTTATTTCCATTTCCTCTCTGATCACACCACACTTCATCCTTCTTAAGACACTAAGTGGAGACCCTCTTCTGGAAGAGTCTCCATGAAAAGAAGGGAAGGAAGAAAAATGATGTGCCATCATCCAAAAGGCAGTTTATACACGTAGATGACTCCAGAAGATGCCCATGCTGACTAAAAGTCAAGGTGACGTTTTGGGTCAATAAGAAAGACAAACAGGTGTGCATAGATGCAGTTCATCTGCAAAGGAGAGAAAGTTTCTCTTTCCCCAACATGATCAGTATTTTAATCCTTGGAATCAATTTTAAAATCTACACTGCCAACCATGAGTTCAACTGTCTTTTTAAAAGATGGTCTTCAAGGTTAACAGACGTTGAGATAAAAATAAACTATAACCCAAAAAGAGGTGAAAAATCAAGAGATCCTTAGCACAGAAGAAGGAGATGTGTTTCTGAGTTTCAAAGCCATATGGAGAGCTGATGAGGTGGGGAAATGTAAGCAGGATTTTTTTCCCAGATGGTGGGCACTTAAGTTGAGAAACTGAGTTCTGTAGAGGCCAAGGACCCAGGGAAAAAGGATCTGGAGGCTGCACAGAATTGATTCTCAAGGTCAAAGTAAATGAAGTATTCATTTGTGAATGAGAGTCTTAAAAATGGAAGGTGGAGGCAAAGGAGGTGACGCATGGAGCCAGCTGGTGGTTTGCACAAAATTTCTCAGCGTGTGTAAACTTAGAAGGATGTAAGGGAAACTCAGTGATGAACAATGACATTTCCATGTGCTCTTCTGGGACAAGGAAAGGGTGATCTACATACAGAAAGTATACTTAAGTAGAAGAAAAGAGGAATGCTTCCCAAAATGCGGTCCCTACCCCACCTGTATTAGAATCACCTGGATTATTTTTATAAAGTGCAGAATTCCAGACCTCAACCCATTTTCTCCTGAAAATGAACTCTTTGATGGGGCAGAGTTCTTTAAAGTTCACCAGGTAATACGATCACCGAAGAATGAAAAGATCAATGTCAATAAATTTCCTATAGATAGACGCAAGTGCAAAAAGATTGGCAAAATCCAAAGGCATGCTACTGATGCCCCCCAAACTAATGACTGCTTCTGAAGTACACTGAAATATACTTAACAAGAGGAGTAAAAATTAAATGCCAGAAAACTTTACTTGAATGGATACTAACATATAAAAGAATTACAAAACCTTCATAGGACTGATAATTTGATGGGGATTTCTAAATAATTTCATTTTCTACATATTTGATAATTAATCAGGAAGTACTTTCTAATATTAGGGCTCTGTCTGTCTAAAGCAGGGGTGGGCAAACTTTTTGACTCGAGGGCCACAATGGGTTCTTAAACTGGACCGGAGGGCCGGAACAAAAGCATGGATGGAGTGTTTGTGTGAACTAATATAAATTCAAAGTAAACATCATTACGTAAAAGGGTACGGTCTTTTTTTTTTTTTTTTTTAGTTTTATTCATTTCAAACGGGCCGGATCCGGCCCGCGGGCCATAGTTTGCCCACGGCTGGTCTAAAGTCTATGTAATCATGGTATATGTATGTTTGGGTTACTAGAGTCCTTGCAATTTTTCATGTTAATCACTAGGGACAATGTTTTAACATCTTATTATATGGATACAGAAAAAAAACACAAGATTGGGCTGGCTATATATTTACTCTGGTGTAAAATTTTCTCTAAAAAATATAGTGTTTTTGCGTTTGGTTCCTTCTTTATTATTTCTAGTTTTCACTTTCCTTGTCTCTTAGAAAGGTAAATAAAAGAGGAAATTTAAAACCCTAAATATATCATTAGAAAAGAGTCCTAAACATGCCTGTAAAATGTGGATGTTGTTTTGCCAGAAAATATCTTTTTGTCAAGATTTTCCCTAAAGCAAGTCTATTACTGCACCAATATGCTGCTCATAAAGTCCATCCAAAGTCAAAGGGTAATGGTTGAAAATTTTTATTTTCACTGATTTATTGTAAAATGTAAAAATACTTCCTTTTCATGAAGACAAATGGCATTTTTAAATTCTCCTAATGAAGCAGCATTCATCAATGCTTGCTCATTTGTCTTTGCAGAGGGAGTTCTGGGGTGCAGATAAGATTAATGTCTCTGAACTTTTCAACACATGGAGTTCAGTCATGGCCCTCCCCGAGTGAGCAGAATTAAGTCAATATCATTACTAACATTCTCAATAACATTTTAAGATTTACATTCTGTTTCTGTCTTTTTTTAGACTCAGAGAGTCCATCCTGACCACAGTTTATGTTTCTAATTCACCAAGAACATGGTTTCAATTTCTTTCCATCTCAGTGAAAATGAAACTGTGGCCAACAGGGCTGGGGTGACAGTAAGAAAGTTAATAGTGCTTGAGGGCTTTAATCCCTCAATGAGGAAGATGACAGGGCACGTATTCCCTTAAAAACCATTTATTTATCAAACATTTATCAAGCATTTACTCTAAGGTAGACATTGAAGATGGCTCTGGGGAAGCAAAGATAAATAATCAACCAGTCTTTCTCCAAAAACTCAAAATTGTTGAGGGAGGCAGCCAAGGAAACAAATAAATGCCAGATGTGAGGGACACAGCACTACTCAATGGCAGGAGAAATATTTATGAATGAATTTGAAAGTACTCAAAGAGGAGAGTTCTTTGATTGGGAAATGGCAAATAAGGGATAGGTGCTCTACTATGTTGAAAAATGCCAACCTCCCCCCCAATTCATATCTTTCAGCAATTTATAAATGTAACCTCATTTGGAAGTAGGGTGTTTGTAGATACAATGAAGTTGATATGAGGTCATTCTATATTAGAGTGGGCCCTAGTCCATGAAAAAAGGAACCATCTCTATTCAGCTATTCTTTCTCCTGCATTCCATTTGGAAATCCTGAAGCAAAACAATGTCTCTTTATAATCACTGCACATTAGTAAATTGTTCTGAATTAGACTTGAATTAGTCAAATTTTGAAGAACGTTACACACATTATCTTTCTCATAAATTTCAAAAGGCACCACCAAGTGTAAGGGAGTCATTGATTTATGGGTTTGAATCTTTGGAAGGAGGGTTTCAGGTCACTTTGTGGACGTGTGTGGCTCCATCAGGCCTGTAGGTAGGAACCATCGTGTGATATGTGGGAACTCAGTTCTCATTCTCAGATATTCTGACGGTGAATATCTGAGAAGTATAAGCTCTACTCCCCACTTCAAAACTTACACACTGACAATCTGACATAACTTCCTCCATCATTTCCTCCACTGTCCCCGCACCGAGTGAGAGGCGTGCCTTTTCATCTTTACTTCACCTGTGTCATAATACTCCAGTCCTCAGGCTGCCTGGCTTTGTGTCAGTCTCAATCCAATCAGGGAACAGAAACCACATTGTAATTTTAAACAAGGGACGCTTGCTTCAAAAATGTTATGAAGCTATGACCAGAGAACAACTATAAAAATATAAAGAGAACTCTGAAGAGTACTCTAGGGCCAATGGTGAGTGTGCAAAGAAAGACAATATAGGCATGGGGATGTCTCCCCAAGTTTGGGGTTCAGACCTCATGGAAAAATGAGTAGTCACATCAGTTATAGTCTATTGGGTGTTGGAGAGGTTGGCTGATTGCCCTGAGCCAAAGCCTGTCCACAGTCGCTGAGCAAGTTGCAACAACCCTCCAAGTCACAAGTGAGCCAACACTGGCAAGCAGGCAGACCAAGAGAGTTGGTACATTATTGCAGGCACAAGGCTGGACCACATGGTGTTTGTGACAGAACTATAAGAAAGTGGTCACCAGGCCTGGGCTGGGCTGTGAGGTTTCTGAGGTTCTGTGCTGTGGGTGTGTGGCTGGGGCAGGGCATCAGTGGACGTTCTGACACACCCACACCACACACAGTCATGCAACAGGGGCACACAGAAGCCAACACAGCAAACAGGACCAGGAAGAGAAGTCCCCTCTCCTACCATGGCCCTCAATGCATGCTCCTAACAAAGCTTCACATGATGCTCGTTATGAAGGAGAAAGGTTCAATCCCTTACACAGAGTACTGGAGGATGAATTTGGAGCTGAGAGTCAATAAAACCAGTTTTGGCAAGTCGATTTCTGGGTTTCGTATGTAGACATAGTCTCTCAAAAGTAAGTCGAGATCTATCTAGCTTAGTAATTTCTGTGGTATCCTGAGGTCCATGAAAATAGCTTTATATCCAAGTCTCACCAGATCATTCACATAGGGGTTAAGAATTTCATAGTGAATTCTGTAGCTAGGCTTCCTTGGGCTAAATCCTGGCTTGTCTCCTTTCCAGTTGTGTGATGTTAGGGTAGTTAGTCATCCTCTCTGTTTCCTCATCTAAAAGTAAGAATAATAACCTCCACTTCTTGGAGTTCTTGGAAAGACTAAATGACGATATATCTTAGAATTTACAACAGTCCCTAGCTCATAGTCAGAACTCAACAAATATTAGTTTTGAATAGTACTAGAGGCCTGGTGCACAATATTTGTGCACTGGGCCGGGGGGAGTAAGGGCCTCAGCTCAGCCTGCGCCAGGAACCCTCACTCCTTACCACCTGCCTACAGTGGAGGCGGGAGAGGTTCTGACCACTGCAGCTACACTCGCCAGCCATGAGCCTGGCTTCTGGCTGAGCAACCCTCCCCCTGTGGGAGCACACTGACCACCAGGGGGCAACTCCTGTTTGAGCGTCTGCCCCCTAGTGGTCAGTGCACGTCATAGCGACCAGTCGTTCTGCTGTTCAGTCAATTTGCATATTACACTTTTATTATATAGGATTATTGGTCCAGCATCTATGAAGTAGATTCTTTACCTCTCTAGAAAGAGATAATAAGTCTGAGTGTCAGTCCTTTTCTAATAATTTCACTCACAAGCTCAGGTATTTGTCTCATTAACCCCTAATGGCTTTATCATGTTTCCTTTTGCAAACCCACAGAAATTATATTGGCATTGCTCTGTGCTTAAATTCCATTGGCTACCAAGAGTTGAGTACATCTCATACTATATTTAACTCTCCACTGACTCTGCCAAATATGTGCTCCTCTCTCTTCCTTTGCCTCCATTGTATAACCTGAGATATTTTTTCCCAACCATTTATTCCTCAATTTATATGCTGATATGTTAACACATACTCTATAAACAGAAAGGCAACTTGTTTAGGGGTCAAAAAATGATGCTCAACTTTGAAATTCTAAATTTGAATGTCCTCATTTTCTGAGAATGATTCCTACTTCATTTATTTAAAACCTAATTTATGCAATGAGATTGCCAGCAACATATGCCAGTTAGTCTTAAATGCTAAAATGAGAATCGCTAGGTTTCCCACTACGACCTTTGGGTACAGCTCTAGTCTTCCAGTTTTGAAATATTCACTTCTCTGGGTGGGTGGGTGGGTGGGTGACAAAATTAACACTGAGACATTTCTACTTTCTAATTCCTTTTCCACTTCTGTTCATTATCCTGGGTATGATGCCTAAACTTTTACCTCATTACCTTTCAAAATGATTAATGTTAGGTCAGATCAAAAACCGTTTTTTTGCTAAGTCCAATGGGCCAACAGTGATCCTAAGCCAGACTTCTGACACTCCAGGAAAGTTCAGCATAAAAAAAGTGGAGCCCTAGCCAGTTTGGGTCAGTGGATAAGAGCGTCGGCCAATGGACTGACCAGTTTGATTGTGGTCAAGGGCATGTACCTCGGTTGCAGGCTCCAGGCCCTGGCCGGGGGCATGCAGAAGGCAATCAATCAATGTGTCTCTCTCACATCGGTGTTTCTCTCTCTCTTTCCCTTTCCCTTCCACTCTCTCTAAAAATCGAGTGAGGATTAAAACACACACACACACACACACACACACACACACACTCACGCAGAACCTGGGGGTATGTTGGCAGCTCCAAGTGCATACCTCAGTCATGAACGTGACACAACATGTTACAGTTAATTTAATATTTCTATCTTCCTCACTACACTGAACATTTTTCTGCAGACTGACTCAGTGTCTTATTCATGGCGTACCCCACATAAATTGGATATTGTCAGCACATGTATGTGCCTAATAAATGTGGAACATAAATAAATGACTGAAATTTGCAGAGTTGAAGCTTCACATGCTCACTATCCCTAAATCTTTTTCAGGAAACACAATCCATCCAGATATGTAGTATAGTCACAGAATCTCTTTCAATCTGCGTTATACAGTTGATCATTTCCACCCAAGCTGAATGGCTACCAGGATCTACATTTGAATCAACTGTTATTGGCCAGGAAAACCCACACCTCCCCAGGGTGAGGAAGTAATTGCTTGCCCTTTTAGAGGATATCCAATAACAAAGATATCCAAAGTCAAGAGTGAGACTCTCCATAATACTCAACAACATTCTTCATCCAACAAATCTCCCTGCAGGAAAAGCAAGGTGTACTTCAGTGAAGGAATTTTCAAGTAACGGATCAGGAGGACCTCAAGAGAATTCAAATATACATGTTTGAAGATGCTAATCCTACTTGCAGTATAGCAAACCCAGCTACAAAGGAAAACAAAGAAACATCAAAGGATGAATACAAAATGCAAATAGTCACATGTTGTAAATTAATCAGGACCTAAGGTACCATGGCCCAAATGCAAGGTATCAGCCAAGATGCTGATCAATTTTCCAAGCAGACCCAGAAGAAAGGAAATGCTTGATTTATAGTACCTGGAGAGATAGAAAGCACCCTAAATGGATAAATCAAAGCAAAATGTAGGAGGGTTTTGTTGGTTTTTTTGAGAATCAAATAAAGAAGGTGACAAATTTGACTTCTCTATGGCAGGCAGATAAATGATTTTTCCACATCTCTATAGATCATCACTAGACACTGTAACAGCAAACCACAAAGATGACAAGGGAGTCAAGAGATATTCAGAAAAAAATGCAAGAGCCATATTATAGAAGTTTCTAGAAAGATACCTCTTGAATTCATTCATTCATTTATTCAACAAGTTTTTGTTGAGTACTTTTAAATGCCATTAACTGCTCCAAAACCAACATAAATCAGATAACATCCCCATCATGAAATAACACAGTATTTAATACAGATAAACATACATATGGAAATAGTTAAATTATGACTGCAGTGTTTTAAGAGCTATAATGGAAGCAGGGACTCTTCCCTGAGAACAGAGATGTAGGAAATATTTAACTGAAGTAAAAAAATATCTACACTGAAAACTATAAGACACCGATATCTTGTGTTCATGGATTAAATATACTAAAGGGTAGAATATTGTTAAAATGTTCATACTCCCCAATGCCATATATAGTTATGCACTGCTTTAGAAAGGGGATACTTACAATGTATCGTTGAGTGATTTTAGTTATTGTGTGAACATCATAGATTGTACTTGCTCAAACCGAGATGGTTTAGCCTACTGCACACCAAGGCTATGTATATATTCTTATGAGACCACCATGGTATATTTGGTCCATCATTGACCTATATATTATGTGGCACATGGCTGCAGAGACTCAGTGAAATCACTATTAAAATTCCAATGACAATTTTTATAGAATTAGAAAAAACAATCTTGAAATTTGTAAGGAACCACAAAAGACCCTAAGTAGCCAAAGAAATCCAGAATGAAGGGAAAAACTTAAAGCATCACACCTCCCAACTTCAATCTGTATTACAAAGCAAAAGTAATCAACACGGGATGGCATGGTAAGAATTTCCTGCCATGAATCATGTAAGCATGCTGACACAGGTGGCCTTAGCGCTCAGTTGTGATATTTTTAAGCTATGTGGACACAGCTCCCTGTGCATTTTCTATAATAATATTTGCTTTTTAAAATAGGCAATTCCCAAAAGAATAAATACTAAAGGGTAGCAGATATATGAAGAAATATTCATCTTTTTTTAAAATTATCAAAAAAATTATATATTATTGAATTCCAATTAAACTAGAAAAATTAAAATTCTGGTACTACCAAGATTTGACAAGAACAAAGGTAACTGAAACTCTCATTATCTGCTGGAGGAAAAGTAAAATGGCAACATATTTTAGAAGACAACCTGTCAAAACCTGGACATATTGAGGTATGCAATCTGTGACTCAGCAATGATGATTTTAAATATATGTCCAAGAGAAACTAGCACATATTCACCATAGAAGATATGCATAAAAATTCCCATTTCAGTGGAATCCTTAATTAAGTAAATGAATAACAAAGTATTGTACATTCACACAGCAATAAAACTAGAATAATACACTATGCCTGCATAAATATACATTTCTAAAACAACAAAGCAAATCAATGCTTTGTTTATGGATATATAAGTGACAAAACAATAAAAACACAGAGAAAGATAACATGCCATATTTGGGATAGTGTGTATCTCAGGGAAAGAAGGTAAGTTAATGTGATTGCAACAGGGAACAAAGAGGACTTTACCATCTTCCACAATGTTATATATCTTTTATTTAAAAAATAAAATGAAACGCCGAAACCGGTTTGGCTCAGTGGATAGAGCGTCGGCCTGAGGACTGAAAGGTCCCAGGTTCGATTCCGGTCAAGGGCATGTACCTGGGTTGCGGGCACATCCCCAGTAGGAGATGTGCAAGAGGCAGCTGATCGATGTTTCTCTCTCATCGATGTTTCTAACTCTCTATCTCTCTCCCTTCCTCTCTGTAAAAAATCAATAAAATATATTTTAAAAAAATTAAAAAAAATAAAAAATAAAAAAATAAATAAAATGAAATCTGCAGCAGAAGCAATAAAATGTTAACATTTCTTCATTCTGGCTGGCAGGTACTTGTGTATTGATATTTTATTATGTGTATTTTCCTATAGTTTTAGAACTTAGCAACTTTCATTAAGGGGGAATGGAAAAATTGATCAAGCTGGGGAAATTGTTCAGCACAAGTTAAATAAAAGCAGATCCTGAGCAGCTAGTCTATTTTCACCTGACATTGGCAACCCTAAAGCCAAAATCTTATATATTTGAATACTTATCTGCTCTTTTAGTTTAAAGTCCCAGGAAACCATATCCCAACCCACAAATGAATCTCTTTTCCCATTAATATACTAGTAAGAATCTATATGAGCATCACTCTCTCAGTGTGAATCTTTGATGCCCAAACTCATATTTTTGTGCAATAAATTTCTTGTTCTTTCAAACCTCCACTGAGTTTTGGTGAAAGATATAGAGAAAAGGAACAAGAAACAGTGTACAAGAGTCAAGGATAGTAAAAGAATCTTTGCTCTAATGTCTAAGTTTACCAAGGCAAATACCCCAAATTATCTAATATGTGGGTACCTTTGAAACAAGGGGAAATATGCCCAGGTAATTTTACCAGCAGAGGACATAAAACAAGAGAGAGAGAGAGAGAGAGAGAGAGAGAGAGAGAGAGAGAGAGAGAGAGCTGATTTCCCATTCTTTTCCAGTTCAAGTATTATCTGATACAACACTGATTATAATGTTACTCCCAAGCTTTTATCCTTCAGAAAATGTGGCCAAATGGCTAGCTTCATACTTAGTTTGGAGGAAGGCAGAAGATGTGTGGAGGCCAAGAAACTGATGAAAATATTTGCAGAGATGACATCGCTGAGGGAAGGAAAAGATGCAGTCATTCACTGAGCTACAGGATGATGAACATGAGAGAGTTTAGCGGTAAATCTAAGTCTGCAACTCAAGATTCTGATATTGGGGGGACAATTCTGAATCGGGGAGTCATAAGCATATTGAGAGTTGTTAAAGGCATGGGAGGAGGTGGGCTTACAGTGGAAAAATCTATTCATTGGAAAGAGAGAAGGAAAGAAGAAACAGCAGATTTTGACTAATCCACAAAGGATGCCAAAGAGGGAGAATAATAGAGGAGTAGGCAAAGAGATATCATGGGAATCAGTACAGGTTCTGCTAAAATTCAAGAAATGGAACGCTTATACTTTATAGGATGAAATGGTCAGTAGTATGGGATGCCTTGAGATATGTTATGATGAAGCTTGAAATGATCTCATCACACTGAACATTTGAGAGGTCCAGGGTAAAAGAGAGAGCAGTGATAATGGAAACAGAGCAGTGAAAGTCTTTATAGCTGTGTGAGTAGGAAATGGGAAGAGAGGAAATGGTCGTGTGTCATGTCCTCTATGTGATACTCCAGAGAATCTAAAAGTAGTGCTCAATATGCCACTGGACACATGAATCAACTTAAGCCTTGACCTCTTGCTGCTAAGCTCTAACAGGAAAGCATAAGTTTTGAAATCAGAAAAATACCCATTTGGTTGTAAAAACATACAGTATATACACTTAATTCTTTCATTTATGCATTTAAAATCAACTATTAATTTGCAAAAGAAAAGAACATGTGACTTGTTTGGGGGCATGCATTATCGTTTAAGTTTATGTATCCTGATTTTAGCTATCTTATATTTCATTTTCTTGATACTTAACTAAAATGCACAGTTCTACATTTAAACACATGCACAGTCACAGCTTCTCCATTCAAATCAAGGTATGGAGCAGTTCCCTCACCCCAGAAAAATCCTACAGATTGTAGTAAATCTCTTTCCTCCCTCTCAGTACTTAGGATGAACTCTGTAGTTTGTAGAATGTCAGACAAATAGAATCATAGTGCATATAGTGTAGTGTATTATGTGCTTACCATAGTTTTGAGATTTATCCATATCGTTGCATATATCATTATTCACTTGTATGGATGTATCACAGCATGTTTATCCATTCAACAGTGGAAGGACATTTGTGTTGCTTGGAGTTGAAGTTTATTATGAATAAAGCTACCGTAAACGTATGCATATGTGTGTGGATCTTCGCTTTCATTTAACTGGGGTGAATACTTAGGAGTGGGATTACTGGATCCTATGGTTATTGCCTATCAGGTGAGATGTTGTTTTGTTTGTTTTGTCTTTCTTGCCACTCTCATTAATGTGCAGTGATATCCCATGTGGTTTAATACACATTTTCCCTAGTGACAAATGATACTCAGCATTTGTATCCAGCATCTTGTGTTGCCATTTGTTTATTATCTTCAGTAAAGTGCCTGTTCAAATACTTTTCCCATTATGTCTTATTGCATTGTCTCTCTTCTTATTATTGAGCTTCGAATGTTCTTTTTAAATTCTGGATAGAAGTCATTCTGCAGATGTGTGTCTGGCAAATATTTTTCTCAATCAATAGTTTGTCTTTTCCTTTTCCAAACACTATCTTTTGTTGAGCAGGGTTTTTTGTTCTTGTTTTTTAAATGAAGTCCAATTTATTATGTTTTCGGTGCCATACCTAAGCAGCTTGTGCCTAACCCAAGTTTACAGATTTTTCTTCTATATTTTCTTCTAGAAGTTTTATAATTTTGGTTTAGCATTAGGACTATGATGCATTTTGAGTTAAATTATATATTTAGTGTTAGAGTAACAAGGTCTATTTTTTTATTTAGATATATCAATAGCTACTGAATCATTTAAGGAAAACACTGCCATTTCCACATTGAATTGCCTTCAACCATCGTCCAATGCCAGTTGTTCATATATGTATCTGGGTCTATTTTTGGACCTTTATTTCGTTTCAGTGATTTATGTGTCTATACTATCACCAATAATACCACACTGACTTAATTACTAGGCCTTTATAATAAATATTAAAATTGGGTAGTGCTATTCCTTCAATGTTATTTTTCTTTTTCAAAATTGTTTTGGATATTCTAGTTCCTTTGCATCTCAATATATACTGGTTTAATTTTAGTATTAGCTTGTCAATTCCTTCAAAATGTACTACTGGGATTTGGATTAAAATTTTATTGAATCTATATATTAGCTTGGGGAGAATTGACACTTTAACAACATTGAGCCTTTTAAGCCATTAACAAAGTATAATTCTCCTTTCATTTGTAGTTTTCAACGTATGGAACTTGTACATATTTTGAAAGCTTTATATCTAACTCTTTCATGTGTTTGCTACTATTATAAATTTTTATTTCAAGCTGTTTATTACTAGTATATAGAAATTTAATTGGTTCTTTTAATATGATTTTGTGACCATAAACCTTGCTAAAGGCATTCATTAATTCTAATAGCCTTTTTGTAGGATCTTTAGGGTTTTCTATATAAGCAATAATACCACCTAAAAATACAATTGTTTTATTTCCTTTACAATCTAGATGCCTTTTATTTATTCTTTTGGCCTTTTCCCACTTGCTAGGACCTCCAGGTAGACACTGAAGGGTTGCAAGCCCAATTCCTGGTAGCCAATCGCTGTATCTCTCTCACATCGATGTTTCTCTCTCTCCTTCCCTCCTGCCTTCCACTCTCTCTAATGAAAATAAACATGCTGAGTTGGAAAATGTGCCTTGCTTTTCTATTTTCTGGAAATTGGTGGTTCAAAAGGGATTTATTCAGAGTTTTAAATATCTAGAACAATCTATACAAATATTGTTTTTCTGAATTCTTTAAAGAGTTTTTTCAAACAAAAGTGACTACATATAAGCCATGATCAAAATTCAAAATAAATTATTTTAAATTAGAGAATATTAAATTCTCTCTCTCTCTCTCTCTCTCTCTCTCTCTATATATATATATATATATATATATATATATATATATATATATATATTTATTCTACATAAATGTATGATACTATGTAGTCCTGGGTACAAACATACTACAATGCTGAGAAAATTCATATTAGAAAAACAAGCATAATTAAAGAGAAAATGTAGAATGCCTATTGTACACGGATGCAGAAGAGTCTAAGAAAGCAGAAGTCCTGTCCATTAGCTCTTTGCACCAAAGCTTTAAAATAAGCGGTACATCTATCAGTCCCACGCAAACTCACTCCAGGTTCACTGCGTTATGCATAAACGTTACATGTATGATGTTTGCTTTTGCAGACATATGCCCAGTACACTTTGGAGATACATAGAGAAGGACATCGACATTTCAAATGACAAGGCCAACAAATATGTGATTAATAAAAACTCGTTAGGGTGTTTTTTATTAACCTAAGTGCTGTCAACTTTCTAATGGGTAAGTAATGGGCTACTTTTATGCCAGAGGCATTGTGTTACTTGATTGTTTCCGTTTCTTTCTGGTAGGACACTTTTTCACCTGGGAGAAAACCAGGCCGGCTTAAAACAACAGGAAAGCGCTATTCTTCAGAGAGTATTTTTACAGAAGGGATTTCAGTTCTACTTTTTCTGGTAGTTGGAGGTCATTGGTTCTACTGGTTGTGACTTGTGTTGGTTCAGCAGGAGTTTAGCTCAAGCTAAGCTGGTGAGTAAAGGGACAAAATGAGAAAGAGAAAACATGGCATGAAAATAAAACTAGATTTTTTAGTTCGCATTGAAACTTCACTGAATGTCACATATGTATGGGTTTGAAACATTAGCAAAAATCAATCAGTGTTTCTTAGATATGTATATCTAGGGAAAAAACAGTCAATGACACCTATAATCTAGAAAATGAGCTCAACAGGAATATTAATCTTAAAATGTACTCCAGGCCTAGCCCCACACCTGGCATGCAGTAAGTGCTCCATAAATGTTATTTCTTCTTTGGAGTAATCAATGGTATCAATAACTTTTGTTCTTGCATATAAGCTCCCCCATAATTTCCAAAATTGGCCAGGGCCCAACTCAACCTTCTTTTTAAATTTCATATATAAATACTGAGGATTATTAATAAAACCATACAGTTGCATACAGGGTAAACCAGTTGAACCCATTTGATTTTCACAACAAAAGTAGTCATTGTTATTTCTTCTAGGGGTGTTGCATTCCATTCCTGGCTAATCGCATTCTTTATTTTTCTAATCTGATGAATACATTTCCATTTTTATTAGGTCTAATAGATAGCTGATCTAATTTGGAGCTTATAAATTATACAGTTATATGTGAATTGATTGTAGCACATAACTCTAATATACTGGCAATCTTCTCAGAGATTAGAAGCGCTGCTTAGTTCTCTTTCTATGGATGATTAATTTTCAGTGGTTATCAACCCTCAAACTGAAAATTAAGCAATACATATTTGCTTTGTGGATGACCAGTTTTATTAAAGTAGTAGAGTTGATGCAATGAATTATCAATACATTATGAAGAGAAGCCATAATTAAAATGGCTTACAAGGAGCGGGCAGGTCTCTATTGTCCTTGGTTAAATTCGGCTACTGCT
The DNA here is from genome assembly GCF_000147115.1 of Myotis lucifugus. Classification (NCBI taxonomy): domain Eukaryota; kingdom Metazoa; phylum Chordata; class Mammalia; order Chiroptera; family Vespertilionidae; genus Myotis; species Myotis lucifugus. Next base: position 1,680,457 of record NW_005871142.1, on the reverse strand, counting down.
GTGAAGAACTAGTTCTTGATTCTTGCAACGATCTGGGAATCATACACAAACCATCCCTTGATTTCCTGGTTTTACAACTATTCAGGAAAGTTGATTTATGTCAATAACCCTTTAAGGTAGATGACTTGAAGACAATGAATGTTTCATTTGATTTATGTTATTTTTATTGTTGACACTATTACAGATGTCCCCATCCCCGCCTTTTGCCCACCACCACCCAGTCCCACCAGCCCACCACTTCCCTCTGGCCATCACCACACTGTGTGTCTATGGGTTATGCATGTATGTTCTTTAGCTAATCATCCCTTCACCTTCTTTCATCCATTACCTCCCCCCCCCCACCCCCCCGCACCAACCCGCCCCTCGGACAGCTGTCAGTCTGTTCCATGTATCCATGCCTCTGTTTCTATTTTGTTCATCAATCTATTTTATTCATTAGATTTCACATATAAGTGAGATCATATGGTATTTGCCTTTCTCTGACTGGCTTATTTCCCTTAGCATAATAATCTCCAGGTCCATCCATGCTGTCACAAAGGTAAGATTTTCTACCTTTTTTTTAAGCCCCATGGTATTCCATTATGGTAAATGTACCACAGCTTTTTTATCCATTCATCTACTGATGGGCCCTTCAACTGTTTCCAGATTGTAGCTATTATAAATAACACTGCTATGAACATAGGGGTACATATATTCTTTCCAACTGGTGTTTCAGGATTATTAGAATATATTCCCAGAAGTGAAATCACTGCATCATAAGGCAGTTCTGTTTTTAATTTTTGAGGAAGTTCCATGCTGTTTTCCACAGTGGCTGCACCAGTCTGCATTTCCACTGACCACATACTAAGGTTCCCTTTTCTCCACATCCTCGCCAGCATTTATTGTTTGTTGATTTATTGATGGTAGCCATTCTGGCAGGTATGAAATGATATTTCATTGTAGTTTTAATTCACATCTCTCTGATAATTAATGACATTGAGAAGTTTTCCATATGTCTATTGGCCATCTGTATGTCCCCTTTGGAGAAGTGTCTATCCAGGTCCTTTGCCCATTTTTTTGATTAGATTGTTTGTCTTCCTGGGGGTGAGTTGTATATGTTCTTTATATATTTTGGAAATGTATCCCTTATCAGATGTATCACTGGCAAATTTAACAGAAATCTTTCCATTCCCATTGGTGCTCAAAGGCTGCTTCTCTTTGATGCTGACCACCTTCAAAGCAAGAGGAAATTGTCCAGTGAAGTCTACACATTTAGCTCTTATGCTTACTTGAACACAGTTTCTCAACACAATGACGCAATCAGAGCTCTAAGAACTAAGCATGTGTACTTGGTCCTTCATCATGGTCCACAAAATTCTAGATGTCTGTGATGGTGTCCCTGTGAGAGAAGCCACCATCAGGCTGCAGGCCAGTCTCCCCTAGTGGTGTCTTGTCAGAGGGCTGGCGAAATTGGCTCAGGTAGGTCATCTTGAGATTTCTCTTTGCAATGTGGAACTATTCTGTTGTGCCATCATTAATAATAACATTAACTGAAGTTGTGACTAAAATATAAGATCTGCTATTTTGTGTGTGTGTGGATGATTTGCAGTCATAGTTTTGAAGGTATTTATTTATTTTTCTTTTTTAAAATATATTTTTATTGATTTCAGAGAGGAAGGGACAGGGAGAGAGAGAGAGAAACATCAATCGGCTGCCTCTTGCATGCCCCCCATGGGGGGATCGAGCTCGCAGATCAGTCATGTGCTCTTCACTGGAATCAAACCCAGGACCCTTCAGTCCACGGTCTGGTGCTCTATCCATTGAGCCAAACCAGCTAGGGCTTATTTTTCTTTTTAAATATGGTTTTTATTGATTTTTTTTAAACAGAGAGGAAGGGAGAGGGAGAGAGAAATAGAAACATCGATGAAAGATAAACAACCATTGGCTGCCTCCTGCATGCCCCCTACTGGGGATCAAGTCCACAACCAAGGCCTGTGCCCTGACAGGAATTGAATCAGAGACCTCTTGGTGCTTGGGTTGATGCTCAACCATTGAGTCACACTAGCTGGGCTGAAGGTATTTATTGATTATTCATATCTTATGGCAAAATATCTTATGGGATATCCTTTGTGACAGCTAGCTTAGTGTATGACATTTTCATTGCCTAATGAGATCTGAAGTCCTTATTAGGCAATAGCCCAAAATTTACTTATATTTTTAAAAATAATGAACATATTTTTATTTTGCTCACAATTTATAAAATGTGAATATTCTGTAACTCAGCCATAGCCTTTCTTTTCAGTTAACTTCTTCATTGGGTCTCAATTCCCTTTAAAAAACATACTCTTGCAGAAGTTGTTGAATTTTTCATCATTCTTTCTGTCTAGATAACATTCAAAGGCAAATCCTATAGGGTGAGTATATGAGCCCAAGAGTCAAAAACAGTCAGAAGCAACTTCATTGGAGTTACTTGGTCCTTGGTGCTAATAAAACCTGAGGACCAAGGGCAGCAATGAGCAAAGCCCCCGAATTAATTTTAAACAAAGGAAATCCTTCAACTGTAGCATCAGGGAAAAGTGTATATTATCAAACTAGAGGCCCAATGCATGAAATTTGTGCATGGGTAGGGTCTCTAGGCCTGGCTGGAGATCAGGACTGTCTGTGGGGCTACTGGTGGGGTGATTGAGGGGCCCCCGAACCCCTGCAGGCACCTTCCTTGGCCCGCCTGGGGCCTGTGGGCTACGGGCAGCTCCTGCATTGAGTGTCTGCCCCCTGGTTGTCAGTGTGTGTCATAGTGACCAGTCATTCCACCATTCAGTCGATTTGCATATTAGGCTTTTATTATATAGGATTGAAAGCAGAGTCAGAGTTATTCAAATATAATTCATTAAAAAACAATAAACTCAGAACAATAGCAGATAGAAAAACTAATAGTTTCCTGAAGGATAAGGATATGCATTTGGACTTTATAGAGACAGTGTTTCTATTTGCATCAGCCATACAAGTCGGAATATCAGGCAGCAGCAAACCTGAGTGGTGACACCTGTTTCTGGGTAGGAAGGATGGGGTTGTATTAGGAAGATCTCTATCTGTTACTGAAAAATATTACATAAGTGAAGGACGACTCTCTGAGGGAAAACCCAATCCACAGCAAAACACAAAACAAAACAAACCTGTGATTTATGCCCAAGGGTCCACGCATGAATGAAAGGTAGAGGGGGTAGAGAGATAGCAGATCCGGTCCCTCACCTCTGATGCCATTTTAATTTGGATAAGATGTTGCCACTTACTGTCCAGTCTCAAATATCACACAAGATGCTCCAGTCAGCTTAATTCTCAAATGACCCTCTTACTAGGAATACACAGGTATACTTTACTTCAATTAGAAATGTCCCCACATCTCATAACAGTACACAATTTAGGGACATTTTACAAGAATTTTTGAGATTATTCATTCTGCATGCGTAAACATTTTACTAACCACTTCTCAAGGCTGCAGAATCACCAAAAGAGCATTTAGCGGCACCATTTGTCACTTCACTTCCGCATTATAACACAGCTCTGCTTTACCAAGAGGACGCATTTTACTTTGATCGTGAATGTTTTTAGTGTACTTTTGCCTTTTACTATAAACATGCTTTTTTAAAACATAAGCGCCGTACCAAAATGTCTCTTAAATTCACGTTTAATTAACTGCACAGTTCTACAGACGACATACAGAGGGCTTTTAACTGACAGGTACACTGCACAAAAGTTAGTAAAAGTTTTCACTGTTGCATAGCATGCTGTGTCAAATGCCTGTTCAGATGGAAAGCAGCACAGAACCAAGGGGTCCTGAGATCTTGACTTTACTCCCTGGTTTATTGCTAAATACAACCTGGGCCTTGTTATCCAAATTCTTGTAGTCTCAGTTCCAAAAAAGGAATAAAGAAAAACAGATGAAAGGGGGTCCCAGAAGGAAATTCTAGAATTCTGTACAGCTGCCTCTCAAGGACTGTGAAGGGTCTGATGTGTTATTTTACTCCATCTAGTAAATTGGCCACAGTGTCATGGATGCTGGTGGAAGACATGATTCTTTTTACTACTTCCTTTCCAAACCTTGTATATCTTATATCCTCTTGCCCCCTTGCACCTGGTCAGCGCTCCAGCACAATATTGAATAGAAATGGAGATAGTTGGCTTTTTCATTAATTTGCAGATGACAAAGAGGACAGAAAGAAATATAAAATAATCTTAAAAATAAGCGTTGAATTTGACAAGCTCACTTGTTACAGTTATTATAGAAAACCATCTTTCCATAAAGCAAAACAACTGAATAGAAATGAAGTGCTTCAAATGCCATCACTTACAAAACACCTTCTTTAAATAGGACACAAAAGCACTAACCCAGGAAAGGAAGGATTTTAACTACTTTAAAATCAAGAACACCTCAGCCTTAAGAGACACAAATCATGGACTGAGAAAAGATATTTACAATATGGATGTTAAGTAAAGGACTCCAGACAATACTGAGAATTTCTATAAATCATTAAGATAAGGACACCCAGCACATTAGAAATGTGGGCAAAAGCCTCAGTGGGCATTTCACATGTGCGCATGTGCACATACACACACACATGCACACACTTATACAATCCAAATGATCCAAATAATAAATGAGTGAGAAAGCTTAACCTCATTAATCAGATAACTTCAAATTAATATCACAATTAGATGCCACTATGCAAAAATCATCATGGCTCCAATTTAAAAAACCTGAAAATGCCAAGTACTGCAGAGGAGACGGAGCAACTCATGTAATGCTTAGTGGGAAATTTGTAAACGATTTTTGAAAGTGATTTGATAACATTTCCTAAAGCTTAGCATAAGTTTATCTCATGACACCGTAATTCTGTTCATAGGTATAGTCCCAACAGAAATATGTACATTTGGGTACTAGTAGACACATGCCAGAATATATTAGCACTATCCTAAAAATTAAACACGTTTTCATCAACAGCAGAACAGAGGAATGGTGGCAGGATTATAAAAATGAAAAGTACACTGTAAGAATAAGTAACTGTGATATGCAGCAACATGGATGAATTGCAAAAACAAGTTGAGAGCAAGAAGGCAGTCACACAATAATACAGACCGTATTATTTCCGTAAATTTCAAAAATGGCAAAAATGAACTAGTGGTGATATAAGTTAAGACTGTGGCTAATTTTGGAGGGTGATGTCTGGAAGCAGCTAATAGAAAGCTACCAGGCTGCGGAACACTATTTCTTGATCTGGGTCAATTCTGAGGGTATTCACTTTATAAAGTCTTTAGGCTACATATTTAAGATTCACATACTATTCTTCAATTATCTTGTTTGTTAATGAACAGTTTAAACACGTATGCATGCATGTATGTGCGTAGATAAAAGAAAGAGAGGGGAAAGGAGGAGAGAGAGGGAGAGAAAAAGAGATGAAAAGATTTAGCTACGCTGAATCAGGTTTTATAAACGCAGTGAGTGTGAAAAAAGGATAATTCCCCAGGACCATCTGCCATCCCTCCAAAATTCGCAACCCATCCTGTCAGAAAGAACTCATCATTAAAATAATTCCAGAATCACACGGAGATTGTTGTGAAGTCTGGAGTCACAGCCAGTACAGTAAGACCTTTTTTATTAAACAGCTATGGCAACATTTGGGGATCAGTTGTTAAATAACTTCATAGATAGAAACATGTTGAGTCAAAGTTTGGTGAAGAAAGAAAAAAAATACTAGTTTTAATAATAAACACTATCCTATCTCAAATAGATTGAAAATACCCTTGAAAAGATATATCTTTATTCCCTCCAAACACACACACACACACACACACACACACACACACACACACACACACACAATTGATTAGCATATTGGCCCTGGTCGCTGGGAGAGACAGAATAGGCAGACCACTCAGACTGGTAGTGGGCAGGTCTAATAAGCAAGGGGACTTACACAGAGGCGTGTCGCTAGCAGCAGGGAAACCAGTAGATCTCTGCCTGCCCACAAGAATCCTAAAAGTTTAGATAGAGGTCTTAGCGGGTCAGGCACACATTCAGGCCAGATGATCTCCACACCTTCGTCTCTCAAGGCTACATCCTTGAAAGAGCTTCAGTGTGGGAATGATGTACAGAATGTACATTCCAAGGATGGGGTAGGGGTGGGGGGTAAGAAGGTTCAGATTGCTCAGGGTCAGTTTTCTGGTCAAAACCTGACAGCACCTCCTCTTGATGACATACTCCAACTCTGTCCCTGCCACACACCCATCCCCTTCTTGTTGCAGAAATGATGGGGTGCGGAAGAGCCAAACAGATCATTGAAGATCCAGGCAGGGCCTTGGGTAGGGTTCATGGGGGAAGTGTGGGGCACAGTTATACCAGCAGAGCTCCAAGGTCAGGTGTCTGATCTCCTACCTTGAACCCAGATACCATATCTTATAGAAAAACCTAGAGATGGCCTGGCTGGTATGGCTCAATGATTGAGCACCTACCTATGAGCCAGGAGGCCATGGTTAGATTGCAGGTCAGGGCACATGCCCAGGTTGTGGGCTTGAACCCTGGCAGGGGGGCATGCAGGAGGCAGCTGATCAATGATTCTCTCTCATCATTGATGTTTCTCTCTCTCTCCTTCTCCCTTCCTCTCTGAAATCAATAAAAAATACATATTTTAAAAAATACCTAGAGATGACTAAACTTAAATACATAATAAACTTATGTAGAACTGATGCCGTATCATTGATTAATAAGAAAGAAAGCTTCTATACAAGTCAGAATGCTCTCATTTTCCTGTCAGTATAGACTCTCACTGTCCTAAATAGGAACATGAGAAGCCAGGATATACTTAGACTTGGCAAGAGAAACGAATGGCTTAATTTTGGTGACAGTGGCATTGACAGATGAGCACTAATGGACCCATTTCCACTGTGGGACTCCCCGCAGCTGGCTGTGGACCCAGACACTCATGCAGGTGCCTTCCCCTTGGAGTAATCAGAGGGGAGCACAGATAACTCTGGACTCTCACATCAATTTTCTAAATTTCATGCAGATCTATCCTTGTTGATTTACTCAACCTCCTCTAGACAATAGTATTGTGGTCAAGCCTGTTTACAATGCATATTTTATTAGTTGAATTCTCCAAGACAGATCTCCAAGTTTTAGGGATATTTTATGTATATATATATATATATATATATATATATATATTTATATTTATATTTATATTTATATTTATATATTTTATTGATTTCAGAGAGGAAGGGAAAGAGAGAGAGAGAAGCATCAGTGATGAGAGAGAATCATTGATCAGCTGCCTCCTGTATGCCGCCCACTGGAGATCCAGCACATAACCTGGGCATGTGCCATGACTGATAATCGAACTGTGACCTCTTGGTTCATAGGTTGTTGCTCAACCAATGAGCCACATTGGATGGGCTCTAGGGGTATTTTACTCTAATTCTCTGTGCACCAACTTCAGGACTATGTCAGAAAGCAGAAACGTAATGTAGAGGGAAAGATTCTATATTTAAGATATAATTTTCATTATGTGAAAACAGAAGTTTCTTAAGAATGATTATTGGCTATCTCGTTTAAAATAATGCAAAGGTGCACATCCAATAAAAGCATTTTCATAGCAGGAAATAAATACTCTATCATTTTTTAAAATGGGACTTTTATCAAAACTTCAAAGCTCCTGGGTAGAGACCTTGCACCAACCCCACCCCCAGGTCTGGGAGACACTGACCTGACAGTCTACAGTGAGACCTCCTCCTTCCGGTCTTGGAATCAGTGGGTGCATTTAATCCTGTACATTGATTAGATGCCAAAAGGACTGTGCAATCTAATTAAATATATAAGCAGAAATCACTTTTTAAAAATCTGCAAGCCAACAAAACGTGCAGAGTAACAGGAGATATCTGCATTGTTCAATTCTTCCAGAAAAATAGTCAGTAAATCATTAAATCATTCAGATTGCCATCTGCCTAATGCTGAATATTTGAATATTGAAATCATTCATAGTAAATGATTGTTTGGCATAACTCCGTGGACAGTTGCATGTTCTAGATGCTGGATTATGACACAAACAACACTGGACCCTGGGGAGCACCATGGAGTAACAGTGCACATTTTAATTAAAATCAAGGCAGTGGTGTGAAGTCATGCAGGTGTGCAATGCACACCTCCAGGAGGCGCCATCTGCACAGACTGAAGGGAGTTGTGCAATGTGTCAGTCTTAAAATACTCAGATTCCAATGAGAAATAACTTTTTTTCAGAGAGATTGGTGTAAGGCCACCCTATAAAAGTAGAAAAAAATTAAGTTCAATGTTATTAATTGACCTGTGCCAGTATTAGTACTTCAGACAATCTACTTGGAATACCATGTGTCACTGACCCTAAATCACATGGGACATGAAGCTAGAAGAGGGAGTCATAGGATCCGCTTCCTGTCTGAAGACTCCTTTGCTTTCAATTAGATTTGCCTACAGATTCAATTGTTTTGTGTATTTCTGAAGTGTCTTTGTTATTCATTCCATCCACATTTATAACCTCTATAGCTCTATTTGTGTTATTTACATATCTTTCCCAATGTTTTTAAGGCTTTCTGCTTTCAGACTTAACATCACAGACAAAGGCATTATTGTGCTTCAGTTCTGCTTCCTGATCATTAATAAAGACATTTTATTTTTTTAAATCCACCCTTGTTAAACACATTTTTGCAACTTCAAATTATATAAAGCCTAAAATGTGAGTAATCTGAAGACATTGCCACATATTATATTCTTTGCTTATCATCTTTTAGCTCATTTTCAGTTATTGAGGCTGAATTTTTCTGGTTTGATTTGAATCAATTTTGCCAGTAAAATCTCACGGATGTTAAATCAGTTACTGTAAGAGGAGAATATAGGATGAGCACTATACTTAATCCTCTCTATTCATCTCCAAATTTAGTTATTCTAACAAGAATGCTATTTAGTTGCACGCACACACGTGTGTGGGGGGGGTGTTGAGGGATAATGGTCTTGGGGAATGGAAAATGCTTTTTTTTTTAAATGCACAGTGGAGTTATACTAAATAGGAGATAAAGAATTGGGCTCAGGGTGAAGGAGATAGGACCCAGCATGATCTGAGGATCCATTTGGACTTGACTTTGATGAC
>NW_005871142.1:1651071-1671208 GCF_000147115.1 Myotis lucifugus | reverse complement strand
AAGGAGAGAGAGAGAGAGAGAGAGAGAGAGAGAGAGAGAGAGAGAGAGATCACTAAAGCTAGAGAAACCCCCAAAATCCTGAGCAGGAACTTGGGTTTGAGTTGGACTCCATGCACTGGGTCAGATCTTTTTATGGAAAGGGTGAAATACAGGCATTTGGGGTCAGATCAGAATAGTTAAAGGGACACTGGGAAGAATCTCCTCCCCTGTGGGACTGAGAGGTGCTAAGCCCAGTGGAAAAAAAGGGTGTATTCTAAAGCTGAGGGACAAGAATGGCTGTGGCCAAATTATAAAGAGCAGGAGTTGTCACTCATAATAATACAAGCTGGGAAAGAGGGAGCACTTTTTTTTCCCTTCATCCAGAAAGGAACATGGTACAAATGAATCGTTTAGGAAGAATTGTTGGAGAGACAGCCTGGAACCAGGAAGGGCTACAGAACATTCTCACAAATGCATCTTGAAATCGAAACAAATCATCATTACCATTCATTTGGGATTTGTGCCACTTTGCTGTGCTCAAAGAACCCTTTCAAAAATATGAGATCATAATGGAAAAATAGAAGGAAAATTGAAATATATTATGAAACCATCAGAAACATGCACAGATTTTCAGCACAGTGATGTTAGTGCAGTTGTGTGTATTGATTCCTCATTCAAACACAATTAAGCTTTGAAATCAACTGCCTATAGATTCAGACAGTCGAAAATGATATATTTCTTCAGTACTTAATAGATGTCCAAACTGTGTCCAGGAATGACTGAAGAATGGGCGAGTAAATTGTTCTTTAACTCTAGGCAAATTAACTTTTTTATAATTTCAATTGTCTTTAGTATGTACTGTTCTTTATAGTTTAGCATTTTCACACTGTTAAGCTCTTTGGATATTTATAGAACCCCATTTTACAGATAAGAACAATGAGGTCCAGACTCGGGAAATCATTTATTCCACTTATCAATTGCTATTTAACAGCAGAGCTAGGTGGAGCCTAAACATAGGTACTGTTCAGACACCGTGAGATACTGTTAGTTTGGGAGGTAACTATGAGCTCAGGGTGAAGCAAATCAAGACAAAGATACACCTTGAAGAAATTAACAATGAGCATCGGAGTGAAGGGAGAACTAAGAACTGATCTAGGTTTGGAAATGGCAGAAATAACCATTCAGACTCTGCCTTTTTGTTGTTATTGTTCCAAATTCAATGTGCTTTCCAACCAGTAAAGACAGAAAAGATAAAACTTTCAAGAGTGGAAGCCACTCCCTTTTGCTTTGGTCACCCAGCAACAAGGTATGTTCAGATTCTATAGGTTAATGGAGTGGGGACATAGTACAGTCAGAGGAGCCCAGTGTAGCTCTTATACCAGCCGGCTGGGAGGGCTGATATGAACTTGCACATTACCAGACCATTAGGGCTTCCACCACAGTGGTGAGGGTTAGGCTCTGCTTAGTGTGCCCAGCTGATGGCAGAATAGGTTAATTAATATCCAATCTGTGTTACCCCCAAGCCAGGCTTGCCCGGGTTCAGGGCTGTGTCCACCCTTTTACTAATGGGCACAAAGATGCTATATAGTATTAAAGTGGCCCTGATATAAGGTAATTCCTATAAGTGGCCTGGCAATAGTCTACTACAGTACTGCACGTTAGTATATTCTATCACACGTACATGTGTACGTGTGTTCTATGAGCAAGAGCGAATATAAAGAATCAAATGGGTAATGGAATGACTCAAGTCTATCAGAAAACATCTTATTCTTTAAGAAAAAAAGTTTACATGTTTTATTGAAGAATCTAAAAGTGTGTACAGTAAAGTTGTTTGTTTCACACAGAGATCCGGTAGGAAGACCAAGAGGGGAGAATGAAGTAGCTCAATGCCCTTACCCATCCTTTTCCTACTGTAAGTGAGGCTACCAAAATGCATTACAGGAGAACCTGAGAGAATCATAGCCAGTTCTTTCACATCCCCGTCTGAAACTGTCTACTCTTGTCTGTATCTCACATTCAATTTCCCTCTCTGTTTCTGGTCACTTTGTTCTAGCTCATTCTCGGCTCTGGAATCATTCCTGGGTGCCGCTTAATGGATTGCATTTGGAGGAACGTTTCCAGCAAAGCACTTCCATTCCATTTCTGCACCCATCCTCTGCTCCCAGATCCTCTTCAAAGGGGTGTGGATGCAGCCTTGGCCCGCTGGAGGCAACTGGACTTGACCCAGCTTAAATGCTGAAAGGCGTGTTCTGAGCCATACGTATTTTATACTAGGGAAAATGGAAGACCGCCATCATGGAACTAAGATAACTAACATGGAAGGACAAGGACAGAACATGTCAGAGGAAAAGCTCCCCATCAAACTGAAGCCCTCTTATCACCTCACCTGTGAGATTTGACTACCCGTGTGTGTGGACAATGGATGCTAATTATCTGAATGAGTGTGCGTGGTTAGTGGGAGTCAATAAATGTCCACTTCGGTAGACCTTGTCAGTTGCAATTTGCATCAGCCCTCCTTTCTCATCAAGGGATGACCGAGGTTGAGAGGTAAGGAGAGGCTCAGGAACAGCCAGGCTTAATTAGCTGGTATTCAAATGGGAGATGCTGTGAGCCAAGGGCAAGAGGTACATGAATGGGAGTCAAGAAACCAATTGAGTGGAATCAACAAGACATGTAATTAAATGAGAGACAGACTTGCAGAAAGACAGGTCAGCTTATACACTCCCTGCCCCTTTAGGGGAGAGGGGGATGCTATAAAGGACATTATTGGGCCAACTGAAAAAAAGGAGTGTATCAAGGTTAAATTACTAAAGTGGATAATACACTGTGGTTATCTAAGAGAATACTTTTATTCTTAGTAAATGAATACTGATTATATATATATATATATATATATATATATATATGGATAAAAGAGTCATAATATAAGTGTTTACTCTCAAAAGATTCAGGACAATATTTTACATATATGGTATCTCATATCATGGGAGGAAACATAGAAGCCTTTTGGCACAAAGCAGTGTGTCCTAAGTTCAGTTAGAGAGAAGCATGCAAAGTCTAAAGGATCGAGACAACCTCTCCAATTTGGGGGTCAGGTAGAATTAGTGAGGAGGAGCATGTATTACACTAGATCAAAAATGTCAGGTGAAAGGGCCTGGGTTAGGGGCATTTCTGGCAAAGGGGGATGTCAAACAAAGACCAAGAGGGCAGCCTGAGCCTGGGTGGGTGTAGGAATCACCATTCTGCTTAGAACACTGAGGCGGAAGGGAGATAGGCTGTGACTGCAGATTACACTTAATTTTGCATGCCTTGCTGAGGATGTTCTGAAAGGAACATCTTTTGAATAGAGGCTGGACAGAACACCTAAACATATATGCAAATGGGGAAATGGTTACAAGTGAAAGATGCAGACACATTTCAAAAATGATCAGGAGGAATAAAGGCAAGAAAGTCATGAATATAAATATATTGACTGTCATTAAAGGGCGTATCTCTGTGCTACTTTCTCTTTTAAAAAGTAATCACTTTGACAGATGCATAGAAATCCAATACAAATGAATACACACAGGTGAGTGGGTCATATAATGAAGAAAGGAACAGGATTCAGAGGCCACTTCAAGCTGAGTCTGGGGAGAAGGCTTCAGGTCAGAATGCAGATCAGCAGAGAAGCTAAAAGAATGCCGTTTTATTCAATGCAAAATCTCTGATCTCTAAGTGCAAGTCTCCTACCCTGGCTATTAGAAGATGCTCTAAAGCGTCACTCATGCAAAAAAAAATGCTTCATTGCCATTGCTATGAGGCTCATAGTTTGCACGATCAGATAAGTAGACACATACTCCATTGCATCTTGTGAATATCATAGCTTTTGTTCAAGTATTACACTGAAATCCTAGAACTATGTCATTTACCCTACCATATGCTTTCTACTTGATTTTAAAATCCAACTCAAAAGACATGCATAAAAGGGAAAGCAACCACACCCAAAGATCGAAACTTTGTTTAAAAATGGAAATTGGGAGATACCCAATATGTTCAGTTGATATCCACCATATAAAATGTGGAATGCATAAGAATTTTGAGTTAAATATTCAAAAATAACAGTTTTGTAGATTGTGCTTTTTTCCCCTCACCAAGGTGAGCTAACATCAATACATTCACAGCCATCTGCTAGATGATGTGGGAGGTAGATGCAAAGCAGAATATATATATATATATATATATATATATATATATATATATATTGCCTTTGAGGACTTTATGGGAGGGAAGAGACTTACACTATGGACCTGTAAGTAGTGGTCCTGTGTTGACAGATAGAGAGAAGGATTTGTAGTCACTACAGTTTCACAGAATTATGTACTTTCTGTGAAAATCAATGCATTATAAATATTTTAATCCCATAAAGAGCTTTCCCTGTGTGTATTTTTTGAGTGTCTGGTATGTCTTAGATGCTAGAGAAGCAGAGAAGACTAAGAATGGGTTCTGCCCTTGAGGAGTCCACCGAATAAAAATGGTGACATGTAAACAATTCGACCAGCACAGAAAGCTCCATAGAACAAAGGGACGCACCATGTGCTTCACACGAAGGAAGGGTAATGGCCTCTCTCCTTTACCATCATGTGATTTCACCACTCAAAAAACTCCTCCCACAAACACTAATGCCAGGAAACTTTCGTCTAGCTTTCTTGCTGCCATGGTCACAAAATCCGTATCAAGGAAGCGACCCTGATGACTACATTTGAATGTACAATGCGCCCAGTGCTTCTCATTCATTTTGGCCTCCTATGTATTAGAGTAAGAAGATGCCCAGATTCAGTTTAATTCCTGAGTAATTCTAATCACTTTAGACATGATGATTTATCTAAGCATAAAAGCACATAGCAAAATCAAAGTCTGGACTTTTAAAACTTAGAAATTTCTAGTCATGAAAACTGGGATTAAGAATGGAGTTCACAAGGCAAGCTGGGTGCACATCTTAAACACACACCCACCTTTCCTTGAGCTACTGTGAGAGTGAGAGCCTCCTGAAAATCTGTGCCCTAAGTACCTAGCTTGCCTCAGCGTTGGCTCAGTTCTGCAGTGAACAGTTTAAAGGGAGAACGAGACAGAAGGTCACGTTGCTAAAAGAAGCCTACAGCAGCCAGGGAAATAGACCCGGACCACCCATTTCTGAAAGGCCTTGCTCAAGGCCACACTGCCCTCTTTAGCCTGGCAGTAAGTCTCAGTGACTTCCTGTAGCAGACAGGAGGCACACAATACACATTGGGTCTCTTTCTTCTTTTGACTAAGCCAGGTCAAAGTCACTCTTAAGCAAGTCCTTGACTTGACAAACAAACACCTCAAAGCCATTACAGTAGAGCTCCTTTTGAGTGGGTCTTTATGTACTTTATTTCAAAATGTACTCAGTTTTTGTGTAATCGGGTATGGTGACACGGAGACACTTTAATGAAGAAAGATGCTGTTATACTCACAGATCTTAGAAATAGGAGGGGCAACATGCCATGCAGGGCCACAGGGTGAAGCATCTGGGTTAGTCAGGAGCCAGAGGAATGTAGGGGGAAACATGGGCAAGAGCCTCCTTAGCCGCTTTCCATAGAAAGCCAAGGGTAAGCAGGTGACACAGCTTTAGGACTGGCTGGTTTGAATAACTTCTGCAGGCTCCAGCATGGAGGGCTGCCCCTAGTTACCTGACCCCTGGCCTTGGGTATCAGGGTAAGAGCATGGTAAGGGAGGTTTGAACTCTAGATTGGTTGATTTGCATGTAAAAGGTGCACTTCCAGGTGGGCAAGTTGTTTGCTCCCAAGTATTAGCTAACCTTGGGAGGGAAGTCCCTTCCACGGTCGGCAAGGCCCCCAGATGCCAAAGCATCCAAATAAAAAGATCTACATAATGTAGATCCATATTTTTAATAGTTACTGTTCACTGAATATCCAGGTTTCCAAGGTCTATAAGAGAACTGAACACTCCTATCTTCCTCAGAAATGATGTGGAGGCATTAATGGAGCCGAGGTTGGAGAACTTACAACATCATGGGATTGGCTCTAAGCAGAGGGCCCTGGCCGCCCAGCGTGTTCAATCCAGCATGACTCACAACTCCGACATGCTTTTAAAAAATGCAGAGAAAGTGCTTTCTGCACTCTGAGGACACGTGTTTAACATTTACACTAACCCAACACCCTGGAGTTTTAATCAGCAAAAAGGCTTACATAAAAAGTGCAAAAACCATGGGCTTCTCTCCATGTTGTGTTTTGTGAGAGAAATGAAAGAGAAAAAAAAGAAATGTACAATACAAGTAAAAGCCATGAAGACAAAACACAGATTTCCCTGGCGCCCTTGGAAATAAAGTTGCTGACATGGACACTCAGCTTCCAGAGTGTCCCTTCTACTAACAAACAGAACAGGTGGTCGCATCTTTGTTCTCACTATGTGAGGCACAAGGTATGATTTTAAGTGCTAAGGAAGCAGACAGCTGAGGAGAAAATTGAAGAAAAGAGCAACGTACAATTCTTAAGGTGCTGTAGGGCCTGACGAACCCAAAAGTCGCTGGTGTTAACCATGTTGAAAGTGTGAGAAAAAGAAATGATCTTAGTTTCAGAATATGTGAGGGTTGCAAACATCAAAGGGACATAATTAGAAGCAACTGTTTAGAGCAAAAAAATGATAAAGGGATTCGTGGCTAATTGTCAGAAATTAATTTCAGGCCTGCTACTTTTCCAAAGTTAGAGAGTCCATCTCCCAGAAAATGAACACCTTTTTTTTTGCAGGAACTCTCCCAGGTAAGGTCAGCACTCTTTGTTTTTAAATACTGCCAGGGAAACGCCCCATTCTTGGGTGAGGTTTGTATCACACTCAATATATCAACGCTATGGGGTAAGGTGTATCTTCCAAAAAAAAAATGTTGAAGGCCTAACCCTCCAGAAAAGTCTTTAGAACATGCATACATTTCTCATCACCATATGCAGACCCTCTCTTATTTCATGGACCTACTCCATCTCTAAGACACTTCGCAATATGTTAGGGTTTCCCGGTGCTCCAGAAAGTCGGGGTAACCAGCACTTTGTTCACACCAGCTGCAGGCAAATAACCCATGGAATAGTGCTCCTTCTTGCAGCAGACTCCAAACACAGGTTCAAGAGATCAAGACATGTCCTCCTGCCAAATAATGGGGAGCCCATGCCTCCCTGGGGAGCTCTGTCCCTGTACGGTCATGCGGGGCCACCATCTCATGCCGTTTACCAGAAGTAAGAGAAATCCACGCTATTCAGGCATATGGCCCAGAGCTAGTGTTCTATCAGTAGGAGCCCATCGAGACCAGGGATCATTCTGAGCATGGCCCTTTCAGTGGACTGAATAATAAAGATATCACAGTGGTCTCTCCAGGGCAAAGAGAACATCTGTGGGATTTAGGGTCATTAATGGAATAAGTGAGCAAGAATAAGAGCTCACTTGAGTAAACAGATCCAGGGTGGGCACTCAGCCACACACAGGCACTTCTGCTTCCTCCTCTGCTTTTATCATGAGCTGATAAAGATGCGATTGTGCCACTGGGCACTAAGCGAAGACCCTCCTCCTGCCCTGGAGATTCCTTTACAAGTTCTAGTTACCCTTCAGCAACACTTGTATATCTCAGCAAACCCACTCATAGAAAGGAAAATGCATGTCCACAGAAGTCTTATGCAAGAACGTTCATAGCAGCTTGATTCCCAAAAGCCCCAAACGGGAAACAAGCCACATGTCTGTCAACAAACTGGTAAATTTATACAATGGAGTCTTACTCAGCATTAAGGTGGGACAAACAACTGATACATGCAAAAATGTGAGTTAATTTCAGAAAGAGTGAATGAGGGAAGTCACATATACTTGGATTTATAAGAAGTTCTGGAATAGGCAAAACTAAACTAAGGTGGCTATAACCTGAGGGGAGGGGCTGAGGATTGTCTGGGAAAGACTTTAAATGTTCCATATATTGCACAAGAGAATTGAAAAGTTCAATATATTGATAGGGGTGTGGGTTACACAGGGGTATGCATTTGTCAAAACGGAACAAATTGCATACTTAGAATGTCTGCACTTCTCTGCAGGAAAATTATACCTCAATAAAAAAATCAATAAATGAATGAAAATTCCACTTTAAGTTCCTATTCTAGAGATGCATATAGATTTTTAAATAAAATAGAGAGTTCCTTATAGGTCAGGAAGAATCCCAGACAATGTGTAAGACAACAGGATGTTCATTTCAGGGTGCCCTAGCCGTTCCTACCCAAGTGCATCAAGTTGAATGACAAATAGGAGGGGTTTTCTCCTTGCTGCCCAGCATTCAAGATCCATGTGCACCCTCCTGCTCCCCAGATGTATATGAATGTAGGACTCAGCGTGACAGGCAGCATGGCAAGGACCTATGCTGCTCACAGGTTCCTGTGCCCCAATGAGGACCATCACCACTTCCTCCACCCTCTTTCAGTATCATCTATAATAATAAAAGCACAATATGCTAATTAGACTGGACGTCCTTCTGGACGACCTTCCAGACGAAGTCGGTGCCGGGAGGGAAGCCCGGGTCCCGGGTGCCAGAGGGAAGCCGGTGCCAGCAGCCGGGGAAGAAAGGCCTACTGTTGCATGAATTTCGTGCACCGGGCCTCGAGTATCATATAATTCCCTGTGACACCCTTGAGAGGGGTTGGCTTATAGAACTTGCCTCTTGAGGACCCAAGATTCTACACAGGTGCCTATGCTTGCCTGTGTTTTCTGAGAATGCCCATATTACCTAAAACAACGTGGATAAAAATTGTCAGGATGAGGTTGGGCAGAGAAAAGCCCCAGTGAGGCTCCTCTGAAGGCATTGGTGGCCTCACAGGCTGACAGGTACATGCACACAGATTCACGGAAGTGAGGCAGCGGGCTAGACACGCCTGAAGCTGCAGTGGAAGGGCAGTGTGTGGAGTGGAAGATTTACTGTCCTAAGGTTCTCCCTTCACTCCATGGCTACCCACACTCCCGATGACCGCACTCTTCTGGCCCTCTGTGGTACTTGTGCCTTGGTTAGGAGAAGGGGCAGAGAGGAAATGTCTACTCCTGTGTACAGATGGAGAAGAGGTGTCTTGTGTCTGAGGTCTCTGGAGAAGCCGTGTAGCCAAGTAGCTAGGAGCAGATTGGAGCCCGGATGCTTAAATCTCAGCTACGCTGTTTCTAGGTGTTTGAACTTGGACAATGAACTAAATCTTTCCTTCAGGTTTTTCATCTGTAAAAATGGAGATAATCGTTATACATAGGGCTGTTGGGGAATTGAATGGGTTAATGAAAAGGGTAGAGTGTTCTGAAAAATGTTGGCAACCCATCAGCGCACAGTAAATATCAGTGGCTTCCATTAGAGCTTGTCTTCAGGTTGCTGTTACAGGTCCATCCGTTCTTCTGCCGCAAGTAACAGAGATTTTATCTGATATTAGGCGATCAGATTAAGAATCAACAGGGAACCAACTCAGGAAAGTCATTTCTTAATTTTCTGATCCTCTAGGCTAGTGATGGCGAACCTATGACACGCGTGTCAGAGGTGACACGCGAACTCATTTTTTTGGTTGATTTTTCTTTGTTAAATGGCATTTAAATATATAAAATAAATATCAAAAATATAAGTCTTTGTTTTACTATGGTTGCAAATATCACAAAATTTCTATATGTGACATGGCACCAGAGTTAAGTTAGGGTTTTTCAAAATGCTGACAGGCCAAGCTCAAAAGGTTCGCCATCACTGCTCTAGGCGTTCTGCTAGGACTAATAGCAGATTCCAATTCCAGGGGGATTTCCAGACACCACAGTCAGGGCTTGAAAACTCCCACCCACATCTAATACCCACCCACACACACTCAGTCTTACCCAGTTATACGCTGACCCAGATCTTCCAACACTTGCCCAGATACACTTCCCTCTGCAGAAAGCATAGACCGAACCCTTTTAACCATGTTTTCATTGATGGTGTCATTTTTGCTAAAATTTCTAGTCTTTTTTGCCTAAAAAAACCCCAAACAAAACACCTTTTCCTTCTTAATTTTCCAGTGTGCTTGCAAGTTTCATTGACTTTTCCAAGTCCAAGATACAACAGCAAGATACAACAGTTTTGTTAGTAAAAAATCCATCTCACTAATTAAAGAAAAGTCTGCATCTTTCTTCTCACCAGATGAACAAAAGCAGCCCAGGATTAAAGCAAATAGCATTCAAAACACAATTAAAGGAGCAGGCAAGAGTTGTTGTTTTTTAATCTATAGCTTAAACTATAGTTGGCATTATTCTCTGTGCTTTGCATTTAATTCCACGCAGTTTTTATAAAGTCTGAAACTCAATTCTTCTTTGAGAAACTTCATTCTTTTAGCTCTTCCTTTTACATGTTTATCCAGGAGCAACGTTACAGAAGTAGAGCATTGGCTGGACCAAGAGACTTACTTCATTTATAAAAATTTTATGTTTCCGTTTCTTTTTTTTGACACCCTGAGGCGATCTGGCTCATGCTTTCCCAAACACTGAAGTTATAAGTGGGCCTGATAGTCATAATAATGTCTGCTCCACGGATTCAGTTGGATACGATTTAAAAATTCTGAACATTTTATTTGAGAAAACAAATTGGCCGCGTGACTTTTGGCCTGCCGCGATGCCTCCCCAGCCCATGCTGCTTCCAGAACTAATAATTTAATTATGATAAGTACAGGGTTCTTTGAATTCATTCAAGTGGTGTGTATGTACACACACTTATCAACCGCTTCTGCAACGTTATTAATAACCCTCTGCTAATTATGTCAATAAATTAATCGGACCCGGACTTCTATTGATACGGCCTCCGTGTCCTGCTGCTTCCATCTCTTTGGACTTTTGACCCTGCGCTCTCATCAGCTGCCACTTTGCTCCTCATGTGTAAATTTCCCTGGATTATTTTTCTTCAGTGCCTGCTCCACTCGGCACTGAATATCTCCTCCTTTCATTCATTTATTGACTGTTTGATGTTTTGCAAGAAACACGGCAGTGACTTAGAAATTTAGTTGGTAAGTCATTGATTAACCCTTTCAATCACCTAATTAACCATGAATGAAGGATTTAAATAGGTTTAATGTTCTTTTTTAAAAGGTCCGTATAAGCTGCCAACCACAGTAATACAAATTAGCAATGTGTCTATCTCATTAGCGAATCAGCCCTGTAAGGGGCCTCAAGCACCGGGAAACGGGGCAGAGGGTTGGCGCCTTTCTCTAACATGTATGTCATATTATGCTCTTTCCCCTCGGAGAGCTTTCAGATCATTGCACACACAGAATGCAATTACCGAAAAACAGTAAAAGCATGACTTTTAAAGGAACACGGTGCCCCGAGCAATCAGTCGCTATATGAGATGGAATGAAAGGCCATGCCTGCTGGTGAAACGTCGGAAAATGAAGGGACCATTTTTATGAAAGGCACAATGTTCATTTTACAAGGACATTTTCTTTAGCATTGAGCGGTAAGGTGTTGCTGCCAGAGAACTTTCCGGGTTTCTGACTTCTTACACTGCCTTATGTATAATGTCTATTATGTGTCATGACCAAAACGGATTACAGACAAAGTAAGAGCAGCAACTTGCCTGGCCAACATGGCTCAGTGGTTGACCATCAACCTATGAACCTGGAGGTCACGGTTAGATTCCTGGTTGGGGCACATAACCCTGTTGTGGGCTGGATCCCCAGTGGGGGGCATGCAGGAGGCAGCCGATCAATGATTCTTTCTCATCACTGATGTTTCTCTCTCTCTCTCTCCCTCTCCCTTCCTCTCTGAATCAATGAAAAATATATTTCAAAAAAAGAGAAGACAGGCACTTGAGGAGCAAGACATCCTTTCTCCTGCTACAGCTTCTCACCCCAAACAATGCACGTGGCAAAGAGCAAACCCCTTTGTTCCTTTCTCTTCCCTGGAATAGCCATGCTGGTGGCAGGGGTCCCCAAAGATGACTTCTTAAGCTTCAGGTGGAATTCACATCGGCCACCCTTAACTTGTTCATCAACTTCTGGGGGCAAACAGGCAAAGAGCAGAGAAGTCTGAGATCGGAAGCCCCCCCAGAGAGCTTGCTGCCCAAGAGGGGCGTTGCTTTCCCTGCCTCTTATACCCCGGGGCGGAAATCCCCTGAGTAATGCAGAGGGCCCAAAGGATTGAAATAAACTGCTCCTTTCCTTTCCTCATCATTGCTTTCTTTAGTGAATTTCCCATGGTTCTGGCAAAGGGACCAGTCAGGGTAGAAGGAAGGGGTGGAGGTCACAGGCCATACTCTCAGGAGGATCAGAGAGGGTTTAGTCTGCTGGCAGAGGCAGATGCCGCCCTAAAATGGAAAGGGAGATGATGCTTGTCAAAGTCCCAGCCTCTTACACGCGGCAACACGCCTTGCTGGCTCTGTCAACAGAGCAGCCAAATGAACCGTTTCCATTTCTGTGATTTCCTGTCTGTAGGGGAAAGCAGTCGTTTTCCTCGTTGTAAATCACATTCAAGAAAAAGCCACTGTAAGTACCAACTATTATGCTAAGTGCATCATTTTAACCATTAAGATAGCATTTCATTTCCTCGTTAAAGTCCTTATAGAAGAATTACTTCTAAAAAGAGTTTTCAGAGTTTCCAAGTTTGACTTTCCCCACCCTGTCCTTTGGCCTTGTAGACCCAGAAATGCAGCTATGTGCCCAGCGGGGGAACTGGAAAATCTACCAGAAAGTTAGAGACGTAGAACTCGAAGTTAATTTTATACTGGGGCAAATGTGATGATGTTTTCAAATCATTTGTATGACCTAAGTCCAAAAGATTTGAAAAATGCTATGGGTTATTTACTTTTTTCATATTCATGTCTGACCTATAATTATCATGTGAACATATGTAAACACGACTATTTTTGCCCTTTGTTCTCCGAAAGGATTGGCACATAATAAATTCTATCAGGCATTTAAATAACTTCATGACCAATTCTGGTAATGTTTTTGCACTGTCATAATTCCAAGCGGCATGGGAAAACTTTCAGATATTATAATATTTAGAAGTTAGATGTCTGGGGACATAGTAATTTAAACATAGTTTATAAGGCAACAGTGTACTATAGTCTCTTATAGAAACTGAGAAAGGTTCCTTTGAGTAGTTATAATTATTAAATTTTCCATATTTTGTATTGATTTTAGAGAGAGAGAAAGGGAGAGGAGAGAAACATCGATGTGAGAGCGAAACATCAATAGGCTGCTTTCTGCATGCCCCCTAACAGGGATCAAGCCCACAACCTGGTATGTGCCCTCACCGGGAACTGAACAGCCAACCTTTCCATGGTGCATGCACAGGCCACAGCATTTTTCCGTAATATTTTATCCACCCTGGAAAGTTATGGCACAAAAGGGCCTAAATGTAATTGACATATATGATTATTTACATCACAAAAGTCCAAAAGTCAAAGTTAAGATGAACATAACTTCGGAGTTCCAATTGCAATAGGTCCAGGTTTTAAACCTATCCTCCTCTATCATAGCGATGAGAGATGAAAGAAAAAAAAGTATTTTAAAAATAGCTCTAGCTCTGAACAAGTTAAGCAATCTCATTGAACCGAAATGGAACAATAAACCAAAGGCCAAGCTGTTGGTCTGACAGTCGCCCCGCTGGCAATCTGGCAGACCTGGCCGGAGTGTCACTCTGGCAAAGGGAACAAAGCGGGTCCCTTCCAAGGATGGGGATCCGAGCCAGGCTTGCTCCCTGGGGTTGGTGACTGGGTGGGGTTCCCAAGCCCTGCCAGTTACATGACAAGAGGAAAAAAGCAAAGTCTGCGATCAAACGCTTTCTAAAATAATAAAGTAAATTTTAAAGCAACTTAAAATGTTTAGCTCGGATACGTAAAGAGCTTAGAAGCCATCACTCCCATTAGTACAGTAATAAAAAAGCCAAACGACGAAAAATCAACAATTTAAGCAAAGGCTGCAGGACCCACCTCCCCCCTTGAAAACTGGAGGGAGAGATCAACCCGGAGTCAGAGCCCCTGAGATCTGTTCACTGGGAGCAGAAGTGAGCAGAGCTATAAATGGCAGGCATACGTCAGTGGTGATTTTGAACAACTGCTGAAGACTGGGTGTGAACTAGTGTGTGGGTGAGAAACTCCAGGGGACCCAGGCTAAGGGGGCGCCCCATATTATCAGGGACTTTATCTCCAGGAGCTCACCAGGTACTCATGGTGAAGGGCCTGGAAAGGGGTGGGGAAGACTCATCATTGTGAA
This sequence comes from Myotis lucifugus, assembly GCF_000147115.1. Classification (NCBI taxonomy): domain Eukaryota; kingdom Metazoa; phylum Chordata; class Mammalia; order Chiroptera; family Vespertilionidae; genus Myotis; species Myotis lucifugus. Next base: position 1,656,992 of record NW_005871142.1, on the reverse strand, counting down.
ATGGACCCAGAGCATGCTCTACAAAACAGTCTATGCTCTAGGGCAGCGGTTCTCAACCTGTGGGTCGCGACCCCTTTGGTGGTCGAACGACCCTTTCACAGGGGTCACCTAAGACCATCCTGCATATCAGATATTTACATGACGATTCATAACAGCAACATTACAGTTATGAAGTAGCAACGAAAATAATTTTATGGTTGGGTCACAACAAGAGGAACTGTATTTAAAGGGCCAGAAGGTTGAGAACCACTGCTCTAGGCGAAACCATTTTTTACCAGAGGCATCGCCATAGCTAGAGCCCATCTCTGAGAAGGGGGTTTATGAAATTCTTCCTGTTTTATCTAAGAGGAGAGCCTAGAAATACTCATGAAGGTTGCAGCGAGGGAGGTCAGCCCAATAAAAGCCCGAGATGTAATCAGAATATTGCAGAATGCCTCCGCACTCCACTCTGCCATGTCAGCAGGCCTCCAGTGCAATAACAGTGGATTGCAAGTGCAGGAGCTACAACACACAACTTCCATCTGGGAAGGAGAACTTAGGTCCAGTGAGGCACAAAACAGGAGCCCAGGGAAGCTTGAATCTAAGCAAACATGAAACACTGCCTACTGCTGACCAGAATAACATAAAAATCTTCCACTACAGGTCTACACCTCCGCTCCCATTATGCAATACACCATGTCTGGCTTTGAACAAAAATTTTATTAGGCATATGAAAAGGCAAACACACACGCACATATACACCACGCACAGAGACACACATGCACACATATACACATGGAAGAGGCAAAGTAAACATCAGAACCACAAGCAGATATGACACAGGTTTGGGGATTATCAGACAGGGATCTCAAATAACTATGATTAATATGTTAAGGGCCCTCATGGAAAAATTACACAACATGCAACAGCAGATTGATAATATAAGAAGGCAAATGGAAATGCTCAGGGTGAATAAATATAAATCCACATGAAACATTTCTTAGTGAAACTGCAGAAACTTGAGGATAGAGAGAAACTATGAAAAGGTAACAGAGAGAAAAGTCATTTTAACTTCATAGAATGACAAAGTGACAGCAGACTGTGGTCACACTGGATGCCAGAACATAAAAAATCTGAAAGAAGTCACCGGAAGAAAAGTAATTCTCAATACAAAATTTCATATCAGCCTAACTTTTATTCAACAGCTGAGGTTAAAAATGTGCTCAATTTCTGCCTTGTTGGGGAGAGGATGGCGATATATATACTTAGACATGAATTTAGGTAGAAAATTATAGTTAGGGATAATAGAAAAGTATAAAAAACAGTAATATGTTTGAATTGGAAAGGTAGAAAAGAGAAAACAAAGTAAAGATTGCGGCTAACAAAAAAGGAAAAACATGAAAGGAATGATAGAAATAACTGGAAATATATCTTTCATTAAATAAAACAATTATTTTAGGTTATTTAAGGCAATTGATTATTAAAAGAGAAACCAAATGACACAATAGGATGGAAAATAAATGGATAGAAATAAATGTATCAAAAATGCTGACCAAAATAAGACTCATGTGCCAAGATTAATAACAAAGAGAACTGAAGGAATACATTATTTGAGATGAGGTAAAATACTAATTCATAACATGTGGAAAATACAAGAGTACCTGAGAATCAAGAACTTAGGATTCTTGGGAATAGTCATAAAATAAACTATCCTGAAGATCCATCAAACATTGGGGCAGGAGAGACAAATCAGGGATGAAAAAAGCAGGATACGACACACATAAGATATTTTAAAATTCATATGAAATTAGTTTGAATAACATTTTCCAATAAATGTTACAAGTCAGAGGAATGGCAACATCATGGAAAAGTATAAATTACCAAAATTTACTTAATAAGGAGAAGAAATCTATTTTTCCCTCTGGGATGCTAATAAATTTTATTTTTTTAGAGGTATGCAATGTGATGATTTAATAAGAAGAATTATAACATGTGCTAGAAGATGATAAAGATTATTTTTTAAAATAGAACAGGGTGAGGAAGATAGAAGCTCTGGACAGGAGTGGAAAGAAGGTGGGTGTGATGGAGTGGTTTGTCTGATCTTTTATTTATTTTCATTTATTTATTTATTCTTAATCTCACCCGAGGGTATTTTTTCCATTGTGTTTTAGAGAGTGGAAGGGAAGAATGGATGGAGGGAGGGAGGGAGAGAGAAACATCAATGTGAGAGAGACACATTGACTGGTTGCTGCAAACCCACAATGCAGATAAATGCGCTTGAAGGGAAATCAAACCCATGAACCTTTGGTGCGCTGGCTAATGCTCTAACCACTGAGCACACCAGCTAGGGTTTGTCTGATTTTTTTCAATTTTTTTCAATTTCTAAATATTTATTTTTATTTTATTTTTTGCCATATTTATTTATATATATATATATTTTCTTTATTGATTAAGGAATTACATATGTGTCCTTATCCCTCCATTGCCCCCCCCCCCTCCCACACTCATGCCCTCAACCCGCTGGTGTCTGTGTCCATTGGTTAGGCTTATATGCATGCATACAAGTCCTTTGGTTGATCTCTTCCCCTTACTTCCACTCTCCCCTACCTTCCCTCTGAGGTTTGACGGTCTGATCGATGCTTCTCTGTCTCTGGATCTGTTTTTGTTCATCAGTTTATGTTGTTCATTATATTCCATAAATGAGTGAGATCATGTGATATTTGTCTTTCTCTGACTGTCTTATTTCACTCATTTTAAATTGAAGGTCAAGGTAGGTGTCCCTGAGAAGGCAGGTTCAGAAGGGAAGAAATGAGTCATGTTGATATTTAGGGAGAGAGCATTTCAAGCAGAGAAAAGAGCTAGAACAAAATGCCTGTGCATACAGATCCCCAGAATGGTCCAGGGCCAGAAAGGGGCCAGGGCTCCTGGAGCAGAGAAACTGGAAGAAGGGGTGAGTAGAAGATGAAGGTCAGATGGATAAAAGAATTTTACTCGCAAATTTTCTCTAAGCCACACGAAGAGAGATAATCCTTCAAACCAGTTTCAAAGAACAGACATAGGTTAAAAAGAATACTGAGCTTCTTTTATGAAACTGATTTAATCTTGACATCGAAATTAGATAAGTAGAAAACTAGATAATTATAGACCTATCATACTTATGAACATAGATGGAAAAATCCTAATACAATATTGGCAAATCAAATCTAGCAACGTGCCTAGATTTAATCTTGCCCAAGAAAAGATTTTCTTAAGAATGAAAGGCTAGTACAACATTGGAAAATTTTATCTGGGCACATGTGCATATTAATGCATATGATAGTAATAAGTTCAATCATAATAATATAATCTTCGTAACCGACTATGCACAGTGGCCAGGATGGAAGTCCCACCTTGGCTGGAATGGCCCCTGCCCAGCTGAGTGCCGTTTGTAAGCAGCGACCTACCGCCTGCCATAGCCTGTCATTCTGGCTTGTCGCATAATTACAATCTGCACTCTTCTTCCCAAACATAAACTTTTTCCTCCTAAGGAGACAATACAGGTCCCCTCCTGTTATCCCCTTTATTTTACTCCAAAATCCTAGGCCTTTAGGAAACACGCAGTCCTCTCTCTTCAGCAGGTCCAGAACATTCCCTGGGGGACGGCAGTTTGTGATCTAAAGGATAATTTGCCCCCTCTCCCTTCACATGATACATTCACGAAGTAACAACAGAATAACCCATTAACATCTCCCATTCAGAAAAGGAAAGATTGCTAACACATGGAGTCAGTTACATATTTAAGTAATATTATCTGCATCTTCATATATCCTGTCCTCCCTCCTCCTATTACCCTTCAGTGACTAATTCCTCTAGCTCTGTTGAGGTTCCTTTCAACAAAAGGAATCGAAAACTATCTGTTTCTTCCTCATGCCCTTCACTTAGCCTCTTCCTCTCCCAGGATCCACCTCCAGCTACTACTAGAGTGACGCTCTTCTCCCAATTTCAAAGTTCTTCAAACAGTAGTCTTCATTCCCTACATCTAATTCTTTCATTTCGATTCACCTCCCCACCCCTTCCAGCTTTCTAAACTGTTGCCTCCATCCACACAGCACCCCCTGAAACTGCTCTCACAAAAGGTTCTATATTTTACGTCCTGTATATACTTTTTTGTTCTCTTCTTACCCAATCTCTTAGTCACTTGACCCATGACCTACTCATTGGCTTCTGTGACAACTCATTTTTCCTCCTTTTCTTCTTACTTGCTGATCACTTCTCCCCAGTTCCTTTTGCTGGCTCATCTTTATCTACTTTGGGATGTTGACATTCCTCATAAATCAGTTCTTCGCCATCTTAAATTCTCATTCAGCAAGTTTTCCCTAGACAATTCTATCTTTTCTCCCAGTTTCAATATCTTTCTGGGCCTCGATGACTAACAAATGGATACATTAGGCTAAGCCTCTCTTCTGAGCTTCAGGGTCTGGTATCCATCTGCTCATATGATATCTTCTAATGAATCTTTCTATGACACCTCAAACTCAGTGTATCCCAGCAATATGGTCATCTTTTATCCTGGTTCCCTTTCACTGTTCCTCAGCTAAGTAAAGGGCACCTTCCTTTGCCAAGTTGTTCACCTTGGAAAACTAGAAATGAGCTTTGCAGCACCATGCCCAGGATATTTCACAGGCGGAATAACAACCCCCTTCTCAATGCAACAAAATTATTTTCAGTAATAGTCATAAAATGGAATGAATAATGATAAAGATTACAATAGACACTCAGATATTAAGAAATGTTTAGTTGAACTTTGCATATAGTCATGCTAGAAATTAAATAATTCATATATATGATTAAAATTGTTTTCAGTAAAAATAAAAAAATAATTGCTTTATAGATGTAAAATACATTAATATATTTTTTATAAAAAGGTGGAAACTACATCTACATATTGGTTGTTGCAGTAATGAAGAACAATTTAGTTTCTGAGTTTTAAATGCTGCAAATTTGACAGTCAAAATTGATCTTCACGTATTCATGAGCAATAGACAGAACAGAAGATTTGTCAATCTTTCTTCACACACAGATAAAGAACTTTTATTTTAATGTTCATATTTTCTTTGACATGAAACAACAGATATACAAATAGTCGAGTGAAGTCTTAAAGGATAGATTTGATTGATTTGACAGAGATTGATAAAAATCACATTTCAAAAAAAAATCACATTTCACACACAAAAAAAATATCAGAAACTGTAATCCTTCACAGGGTCCTTGTTTTTTCACAACCTATTCTAACAAGTTTCCATTGTTGCACTGCGAAAACTCTTTGAACACAAATAAAAAACCCAGGGGTCACTTAGAACGACAATTGGAATAATTCAAGTTCTTTCTTTTCACTGTGTTGTCATTCCTGATTTCATGTCTATTGTTTAACTGCAGGCAGATGCAGTGTAACTGGGATTGGAAATACAAAATGTGTCTCAAATGAACTATGGGATTCTGAACCTTTAGGACCTTACTGCCCAGATGAACTCATGTAATAGAGTTCACACCTGCGAGATGTGGGGAGCAGAGGTGCACCTGGGAGAATTCCAAAGTAAACTACTTGTAGACAGATTAAAAACATGTGTTCATTTATATATTTGTGTGTGTGTGTGTGTGTGTGTGTGCGTGTGCGCGCCGCACACACCCATCTAACTAACTCAGTAGTAACTACAGGAATTGCTAGAACTTAGACCAATAAAAGATTTTACTAAGAAAAATGTTTTAGCACTAACATTAATTTCTGGTATGATGGAACTTTTGTATCCTGATTATGGGGAGGGTCCCTTGATTCAAGTGAGTCAAATCAGGTCTAAAAATTCGTTGGACTGTACACCAAAACAGCAAAAAATAAAAACCCTGGTGAGGTACATACATAAATATTATATATATATATATATATATATATATATATATATATATAC
>NW_005871142.1:1456534-1650971 GCF_000147115.1 Myotis lucifugus | reverse complement strand
CACACACACACACACACACACATATACATATATGGAATTAATATATATATAAAGTATATATTGTATATGAATTACAGATATAAAATTAGAGTGGTTGTTGTCAAAACTCATGGCATTAAAATAAGTACATTTTCTATGTAAATTATATCTAAAAATTTTTAAATTAAAACATTTCTGGAGCATAATGCTAATGAAGAACAGATTGCCTTTAGTTGGGTGCATTGTCATTTTAAATACTCTACATACAATACCACTACTTACTGCCTAAACCCAGGTTAGATGGTACTCAGAGTCCCATCTGTGGTAGACCACTGGTTCCTTACCTTTTCTTACCTTATATATGATACTTAAATGACCCTAAAGGCAACTAAACCTAATGGTTTATTTTACAAAACTACCATGTGTCTCCATTTCATTTTCATGCCTGAGCCACTATCATATCCTGCAAGGACTCATGCAAAATCTTTCATGTGGGAAATTCTCCACATTTGTTCATGCCACTCCAGTCCATTCTGCAAAAGTCATCTCGAGTTACCTTCGTAAAAGGCAGAATTTTCTGTCATACCCTTTCTTAAAATATTTCAACAGTTTTGCAGTTGCTCTTTAAAGAGTTGGGTGGGTCTTGGTAGAGGGGGGCATGAGGGGAAAATGGAGGACATCTGTAATACTGTCAACAATACATGTTTTAAAAAGTTAAAATCCTAACCTGGATCTAAATATCCTATATAGCCAGGTCCCTGCCTGCTCTTTCATTTCCATCCGAGACCACTCTTGCCCCCATCTCTGACTTCTATCTACAGTGACTGTGGTAACGAATTTTCTTCTTCCCTCTCCTCCACTGCATCCCTCATTACCTCCTCCCCAGCTGCCAGAGCAGGAGAACGTCACCTTAGCTGAACAAATAGAAGTTCTTACCAGGGTCTATAAATCTCGAGCAGGTGACCCAAAGAAGAGAAATAGTGACCAACGATTCTTAGCAGCCACATCGGTCCAGCAAGAACAACTCCAATTTTGCCCAACTGACAGGTAAGTGTACAATAGGCTTTGATTTCTGGTTAAATTTAGATACAAGATAGGGAAGCATCCTAAATCCTATATTCAGTCTTTGACAATGGCACCAACTTCTCCCATTCCATATAGAACATGCTATTGCTTTGGCTTTACTGTTTTGGCTAGAGCAGGGGGTGGTACATTTGATGGAGTGGGTGGGTGCATTTAGATTTCAACTTGACCTTTTCTATAATAATTTCCCTTATTCTGAAGGTTAAGGAACTCTGGTGAGATTTCTGCCACCTTCTGAGAAAAAGTATATGTTGGTCGGATCTGTGGATTCACTGGGCCCTTGTGAGACAGGCCTGGGACAGAACTCCATCTGTCATCTGGCTTCCTGTGCCCCTGTTCTAGTTTGACATTGTTCAGACACTTTTCTTTCATTGTGAGCTCTTTCCAATGCTTTAAAAGTGGAGAAAATATAAATAATGTATACACACATGCATTAAGGATAGATGCGGTGTTACATGTTAGTCTGAGACAGGGCTGCCTAGCTTCAGTCTGGCAGACTTTGACAAAGCACATTTGATGGGGAGTGTTAGATACTTTGAATGCAAAATGGGGAACTACAGAAACTATGGTCAGCATATCCTCAACCGTGCAAACAAGACTCACCAAAAAGACTAGATTCATAATTACTTTGGAATAAATTTTCCTAGTTCTTAGGAATTTCCAACTGATAGCTGTACAATAAAAATATACATTCGCCCTAGCCGGTTTGGCTCGGTGAACAGAGCTTCAGCCTGGGGACCAAAGAGTCCCGGGTTCGGTTCAATTCTGGTCAAGGGCACATGCCCGGGTTGTGGGCTCGATCCCCAGTAGGGGGCGTGCAGGAGGCATCCAATCAATGATTCTCTCTCATCATTGATATTTCTCTCTCTCTCCCTCTCCCTTCCTCTCTGAAATCAATAAAAATATTATATATATATTCACTCCCCAGTGATTTGCGAACCCCCAGAAATCCATTGGTGACTTTTATATAGAGAAAGAAAAATAAAATAAGATTTAATAAGATAAAATAAAATAACTGAGTAAACTCAAATGTGAAGTCAGATAGAGACCGCCGATTATGCCAATCACCTCTCAAAGCAATACTGTCATGTCCACTCTCCTTATATATTCCCAGAGGGCTCCAAGGAAGGACATGTCTCCCACTATTTTAAAAGTAATTTCAAGAACTTCAGATGGTAGTGAGGGAAAAACTAATTGCCTAGCGATAAAGCCTCTAGAGAGGCTGTTTGTTGATATTGCCTTCATGGAAGAGAAGTTTAAGACGCAGTGATTATTAAAACAGGAAAACTCATCCCCTCTCTCGTTAAAGCAGATAACAAAATGATTTTGCTTAGAGCAACAAATGTGAAATCTCTTCATTTTCTTCCGAAGCCACGTGACTCTTTAGCAGCTTAGATAAAAGGAGCCGTTAGAGCAGATGAGCACCCAATCTCCCATTAATGCAAAGTAAATTGAATTCTAGAGAATCTTGGTCCTTTCAAGTTGGCGGAGGGGGCCACAGTTCAATACAAAAACCATTATGCTTACTTACCAGGCTACAAAGTCCGCCAAATCATTTATAAGGGCTGAGCCCGAACGAACAGCCCCAAGCGCCCCTGCTTCCTGGCCAGTAAACCCCAGCCCCCTCAGCCATTATTGCACTGTTCCGGCAGTCAGTCTCACAGTGCTGATCTCCTTTCTTCCCCCTTTTCAAATCCCACAGTTGCCTTTGCTCACTCGCTTTTGTTCCTTGTGCTTTACCAGCAACACCCCCTCCTTCTGGCAACCAATGGTCACACTCCTCCAATGCTTGGCACACCCACTGGGGTCCAGGCAGGTTGCTGTACAATTAACAGTGGTCCTTTGGGAAGACCCCACTATGTATCCTAATGGAAGTTCGCTGCGTCCCGCTGACTTCTCTTTTCCCAGCTGGCAAACTGTCCATCAGAAGGCTTTAAGATCTCCCTGCATCCCAGCACCCACTACTGGATCATCTGTTCAGGGCCCGCAGAAGAAACATGCCTGGAGCACTTTAATGTTCACTCGCCCAAGCCACCCAAGTAGAGTGATACCAAGAGTAAGCCAAGTAGAGAGGAGCCCATGGGACATTGAATGTAGTGTGGGGGTTGTTATAAAATTCCTCCTGTCACCAAAGTATCCTATTTCAAATTAGGATTAAACCTATATCATAATCCTGAAAAGGACACTAAATGGGACGAAAACATCCTGATTAGGAGACAGTGCAATCCAGATATTGTCCCGTCAAAAATCTTTCAAATGAGATGCAGCCTGTATCCTGGACTTTCTGGATCAACCTGGGACTAAAGCACCTCCTTAAGGCTAGGGATTCTCTTTCCCTGATTCTCTCTTCTGTGTGGTTTTGGGTGAGAGCTGGTCAGTGAGAGGAACTCACATTGGATTTTATGTTGATCAACCCCTCCCCCCCAGCTTCTCCAAGACAGGAGGATTGCCAGGTATACAAACCATTCGGTGCTAAAACTGGGAACATTTGAGCAAACCAGGATGGTTGGTGACCCTAGATTTGGAAAATAGAAGCGATGTCAACATTAGTACTCTTGGAAGATCAGGGTATCAGAGTGATGAGGAGATGCAGGGGTTTCCAGCAGGTCCCAGCTTGTCCTGGCCCCCATTCTGTCCTGATTCCAGCTTGCCTATGCAACCTTTGACCCTGCCCCCTATTGGTCAATAGGAGCCATGAGCTCAGCTCCTGATGCTTGGCTGCAAACTCAGAGGCAGCATTCTCATAGGAGCAGGGTTGCCTCAGAGCTAATGGCAACCACAGACCTCTCCACATGCTTCCCTTGTGTGGTTTTTCTTCACCAGACAGATGTGCATAGGATCCCATATATCCCTCTGAGCACTGACCTGCCCAACCACACCAGTGCCTAGGACTGCACTAGCTACTGTTTGGTTCCCCAACTCACCATCTAGGCTTTCACTTCCCTGCTCCTCCTGTTCTATGTAAATGCTAGTCAGTGGTGGCTCAGTTTTCCTGACTGACCTCTGACTCGCACACCTGAGGACTCATGATGTGGTGCCCAGTAATCTCTGCTCAGAATCAGAGTATCTATCAGGAGCCTCATTACACACACAACAACAGTAACCAAGCTGAACTGCTTTCTCCTAAAAGAAGCTAATCCCACCGTCCTCTTCTCCCACCTCTTACCCCACCCCCAGTTTTTCTTTCCCATAATAATTCACTCCTTTTAATTTTAGCATTTATCACAATTGGTGAATTTCGTATTCATGTGTGTGAAATTAAGCTAATGCCTGCTCTCCCTTGCCACTCTGACTACAGATCAAAACTGCATTTCTGCTTTTCAACATCACATACACTGTCTACCTGGAGACGACAAAATGCATGGCACACAGTAGGTGCACACTAAAGCACAATGACTTTGTTTAAGTGCATAAAGAACTGTGATTTAGAACCTAGGACTCTCTTAACGAAACACACATTTGTAGATTTGCCTTTTAAATATTAATACGTGTCTTAGAAGAAGGAAATAAACAATTCTCCAGCTCTACACATTGAGAGCTTCTTTACATTCCATCAGTAACATAACCCGTGACCAGGTAAATACTTGTCTTCTTTATTTCCCCCAACAAAAAGAATCAATTATGAACTTCTCTGTTAATCCCCTAAGTACAATGTGAAGTCCATTAAAGGCTTAGAAGTTAGTAACCCCGGGATAGAAAGTAATGTTTATACTATTAAATGAATAATGGCTCCACATTGTCTGGAAGAGGAGAATTTTCCTGGGTTGCCATTTGGTTTGTTTGTTACTTGGTTTTAAATCATTTAAGGGTCAGGGAGACGCTCTGCCTGGAATGAATACTAAGGATCCAACAGACTTTGGAGGAGCTGCACGGTTCATTCAAAGTGAGAAGCCATGTGCTTTCTGACTGTCACTTTGGGATTTTGCCTTGGATGAAGTTTGGAAGTCATTAAATTGTACCGACAATGTGTGCTAAATGGACTTAAAGGGCTGTCTGTTCCCCAGTCAATAGGACACGGGGTGGAGGTTCCTATCTAGCCAAAAGTTGCCTGGGCTGTAAGGGGGGGGAGTGCAATTCTTGAGGTCAAACATTTTCTGATTCCAGTTTCCAATGCCTTCTCAAAGCCAGTCCATTTGGGAGAGCACGCATATGTTGATATGACCAAAGTTGGTAATTACTCTCAGAGTATGAGCCAGAAATAGAGTTTTCTCCCTATGTCCTGGGACCTGTACAACAGCCCAATCTCCTCTCTTATCTGAAGTTCCAGAAAGGGCACATGGAGCCCCAGAATGATGCCACAGACTCCATGAGAGTCTCAACCACCAAGTCAAGTTCAGCAGTCACCACACTTTCTTTACTGTATCAGGGAAGTTAACAAACATGCTTTTCCACCCAAAGTTACCAACATCTCATGCTGGGTGGGTCTGTGAAGCAACCACTGAGCATCGGAGGTAGGATAGCCTTTGGGGAGGCCAGCCAAACCCCACATTCATTTTACAGATGGGAGAATGGAGATGCAGCACAGAAAGGGACAGTTACAGACTTTTCTTTCAAAACACAAACAGAAATACAAGCTTCTTGGGTCATTATTCTCAGTGCCAAAAATCCCCTGGGGGATGGAGACACTGAAGACAGAAACCATGCAGTGAGGGGCCACTCGGCAGCATTTTCTTTGTTTCATAGCTACCCAGACTAAGTCCTTAGTCATACCTGCCTCACATGGTAGAGTCCAGGATGGGGTCAGATATGTTGTCTCTTTCAGCTCCTGGCATCCAGGATTCAGGTCTATGACCTCAGCCAATCATATGCTCCTGCCTTGGATTGTGGAAACAAAGGAGTAAAAAATTAAAATGCAGGAACAGTTGAGAGATCCTTCAGTAGAAGAGCAGAGTGGTGCCCAGACTCTGAGGCCATAGGGAGGAACCTGAGGTCCCAGGGCAGCGACAGTGAGTGCCCAGTGCAGGGCAGCGTCCTAGCTGGGCAATCCCAAGGCATGACTTGGTTCAGACTGGGATTCCTCCCAGCCTGTCCTCCCAAAAGCCTCACCATTGTTAGTGCCTGCTCTTTTTTTCCAAATCTGGTTCTCCAGTCTTCATTGGATTCGGAGATAATATATTTTTCTTATGTTTGATATTGCCAGAGCAGATGTGTGACTTCACAGTCTAGTGGTGGCAGTTACGGTGCGGCAGAAAAACCTTCTAGACGAGATAAATGGGGTCCAGTGTTGGCTTAACTGCTTGATGGCTATGTGGCCTTGGGCAAGTCAATCTTCTTCAGTGGAACTTAACTTGCTTATTCTATCATAAACGCACATTGGAATAAATGGCTCCTGTCACTACTACAGTATTAGTGCCATCTTTTGGATAGTACACTGTTATTGATGCCTAAGATAATGTCACTAAATGTCTTAATACCTCCAAAGGATTAATTCAATTTCACAAATCTATTGAACACACATTTTGTGTCAGGCAGCATACCAAATGCTGGAAATATAATGATGAATAGATCAGTCATGGTTTCTGTCCTCCTGGGGCTTACAAGGGAGACGCAACAATCACCAGCCAGTTACAATGCAGCAGAGTGAGCATGACGCCCTAACAAGGACAGGGATGCTCAGGCAGAATCTAATGGGGCCCTACCTAGAGTTTGGGCAACAGGGATGTGTCTCCAACATCCCTGGTGAAAGTGTGGCTTCTGCCATTCCTGACAAGAACTAAAGTGTGAGTGAGACAGGGACGGTAGACCAAATATTCTAAACATAAGGGACAGCACTGACATTGAAGGCCAGTCACTGGAACTGAGAGGAGGTCATTGTCACTGGACTGAAGAGATGATTTTGATAATGTGGAATAGGGGCCAGATAAGACCTCACTAGGCAGTCCATATTCAGATTTTATCTCAAAAATTAGGAGACTATTATAGAGATGAATTCCCCTTCCTTCCTTCCTTCTTTACTTCCTTCCTTCCCTCCCTCTCTTCATAGTGGCAAGAAGGTAAACAAAAGTGTTTTAGAAATATTTGCAGCAACAAGGATTGAATGAAAATACTTTCAGAGGTAATCAAAACATTAAATCCCCCATTCCTGAGCCTCTGACTCCATGAAGTTTATCTGAGAGTACATGTTAAATCTGTCCCTTGGGGAGCAGACCTCTGTCCCTCAGAATTAAGTTTCTCGGGAGGCCAGAAGGCATACCTTTCTGCACACCTATCTCACACTTGGGCTATTGCATGCAGATATTTAAAAATGGCTCATTGATAAAGACTGACAGATGTCAGAGGGGATGAGGGTTTGGAGCTGGGTGAAAAAGGAGAAGACATTAAAAACTAATCTCATAAACACAGACAATAGTATGGCGGTTACAAGAGGACAAGGGGAGTTGGGGGAGGTAAGGTGAGGGGAGGTAGAAAAGAGTAAAGGGGGGGTAAATGATGACAGAAAGAGACTTGACTTTGGATGGTGAACACAATGCAATATACAGATGATGTCTTATAGAACTGTTCTCTTGAAACCTATATATTTTGTTAACCAAGGTTACCCCAATACAGTCAATAAAAAAATAAAAACAAAAAATCAATAAATAAAGTGGCTCATGGATTACAGAGGCATGAAACTGTATGAACACCTACTAAAATAAAGCATGTTTAACACATGCTCCCCTGGATTCTATGGAGAATCATCTTCCCAAAGGTGCTGCATTTTAACAAACATTTGCTCATCCTTCGATCCTCAGAGCAGAGAAGGGTTCTGCTATATGAGAAGTAGAGGCAGTTTCAACGAGAGTTAATTTTGCCAGTTTCCCCCGTAATCTGCTCTGTGGAAGGACATGGAACCTCTAAGTCAGTTTTAAGAGGTTATCGCCTTTTTTTTAAAATCAATCCCCATGCTCTTCGGTTTCCTCAGTTCTCCTTGAGTCTTTTCCTTTGACCAAGGCAGAGACTAGCCAGGTCCCCCTCAGCATCTGACACTCAGAACCACACACGAATGAGATCTGGTCCCACCCACTGCCACAGCACAGCCACCTCCCTGGCCCCGGACTCTGCCCTTAAAGCAATGTAGTTGGTTTGCACACTGGGTGTTTTTTGACATTCACATCACACTGCGGACTCCCACCGAGTCTGCTGTCAATGAAATCTCTAAGGCTTTATCCCATGTATTACAGTTTAGCCACTTCTCCCCATCTCATGTACAAGTTGACCTTTGAACCCAAGTGCAGGACCCTTCATTTATCCCTATTAAATTTCATCTTGTCAGATTCAGACTATTGTTCCGGCCTGTCGAAATCATTTTAGATCTTGGCCCTGTCAGCTGTCTCCCTCTCTGCTTCATGTCATCTGCAAATTTGATCAGCAAGCTTTCCATGTTTTCATCTTAGTCATTGATGGAAAGGTTGGGTAGCACAGGCACAAGGACATGGCCCTCTAGGTCACAGGAGATTGCTCTTCAGGTTGCTGGTGATCAATCAATCAGCATTCATTGAGTACTGCCTTTCATCCAGGTTCCAGTTCACTGAGCTATGTTATCAACCAGCCCACATTGGTCCATCAAGTCCACTGTGACATCAGCAGGTATTTTGTCAAATATCTTGCTGATATCCAGATGCACTATGCTAGGACATCGCTTTATCCACAGACACAGGAGGCCTGGATGCAGAAAGTCTATGCACACTGCTGCAAACATCGATGGATATGGTTTATGTAGGGCAGGGTTTCTACAAGAGGGTGGGGACAAACACAGTTCTAGCATTCCGTTAGAACATGAGCTCCTTAAAGCTACAAAAGTGTGTTTTGCTCACAGCTGTTTCTCCAGCAGTTAGAATAGTGGATAGTGATAGTAGATACTCAAATATTTATTAAATGACTCAATGAATTAATATAGGTTGGGATCACCTATAACCCAAACAATTAAAAAAAAAGTCTATGTACTTCTAAATGAAGAAATGATAGCTAGGATCTTGGATTTACACCTTGTTCCTTATACCAGGTGTTGGCAAACTATGGCCCACAGGCCAAATCAGCATTACAGCCTGGTTTTATAAATAAAGTTTTATAGGAAACAGACACATTTATTCCGTAACATAGTGGCTGTGTTGGTTCTCATGCTATCATGGCAGAATTAAGTATTTGTGACAGAGACTGCATGGCCCATAAATTCGAAAATATTTACTATCTGGCTTTGTACAGAAAAAGGTTGTCAACCACTGACCTAAAGAATTAAATCTAAATTCTTAATATCTAACACTCTCCATGATCTAACTTTTTGCTAATGTTCTTATTGATCAAGATTAATGTTCTCAAAAATGTTCCAAAATTATCATACCTATTATTTTCTCTCTGCATTTTCCATTGTTGGATACAATTAGAATGTCCTGTTCTCCTCGCCAGGTCTCTTTCAATATTACACATGTACCCAAAGAACCATATGCAAAGTAAACATGATGATGTAGCAAACTTTGCTGAATGGACTAAGCCATGTATTAATAGTCTTGCAAGATAGATATTATTACCTACTTTTTTCTATTGAGAACACTGAGGCACGAACCAACTTACCCAATGATTCATAGATAATAGAGGGTTTGACTGAAGTTTGAGCTAAGGTTTGTCAGCATCCACGTGTAATTTGGTTTGTTTTTTGCTCACTGCATGTTTAGAAATAAGCCAGTTTGCAAAAGGGGAAAGAGGATGTCTAATTTTATACAAATCTAAATTTAGAGCTTAGGATATAATCAGTTAATTTTTTAAAATCTTCTATTGATGTTTAAGTCATCCAGTCAATTTGATTTTGAAAAGCCATACACTAGCATGAATTTAAACAATAAAATAAACTCAGGAACTATTCATTCAGTTAAAAACCTGAGACAGCCCTCTGAATGCAATTGCATTGGAACTTATACTTATCCTAAGTTCATTCATATCCAACCCTAAATCACACTGTGCTCTGTACTAGGGCAGCTCCCGTCCCATCTGCCAATGCACAGATGGGCTGGTCTGTGCATATGAGCTTTACTTTCCATGCCGGATGCAATGGCAACAATAATGAACTTGGTGTGTCTGTCAGGAGCCTCGCCTATAGCCCAGTTTTCCCTCCAAGTATCTTCGGGCAGCAGGTAAGTACCTGGCATTATGTAATCACAGTTTCTATTTATGTCTCTCCACTTCCAGTCCCTTCTGCGGGTCAGGCTGGCGCTTTCCCTCCACTAATAACTGAATTGGAGCTTTCCCTGAAGATCGTATTTCATCAGCTGCTGGCACGTCTCTTCTGCTGCCAATGCCACACTGATCTTCTCTGGCAAGTTCCCAGAGCTTCTTTTATCACCGTGGGGATTGCATCCCAGCCAGGCTCCCCTCTCTGCCCCTGACCCTTCCATATGTCTCTTTTCCCCACAAGCTCCAGCACCCACCCCCTGGCCAGATTTAATTTCTTATCCATGTCTATTCAAGCACGCTTGAAAACAAAAATAATATTTCCCTGGAAAGGGCTTCATTTCCCAGGGCCAAACTTAGCACAGTTTCACCATCGGGAAACTCTGCCCAGAGTGGAATCCCTTGAGTGGACCTAGAGAAACAGTGAGACAGATGTAGAGAAAGGCGGGCAAAAAGTCTCATGTGAAAGCCTGTTTATGGTCTTCCGGGCATCTTGTTAAATACACACCACAGGGTAATTGGGTATTTATGTAAGGATAACACCCAGCCTTTAAGATGATAGGGCATCGGTGACATTTAATTACTCCCTCAGGTCTCTGCTGTGCAAGGAAGCGTTCACATGACAACGTGGGTGGCTTGTTTTGCATGGCATTGTTTCTCTGCTTAGAGGAAGGCACCGGCACCAACGTTAATGGCTAGCAGATAAAGGTGGATGCCAGTTACAACAGAACTCCCCCCCCCCCATCCACACCAGTTCCCACTTGGCAAGAGGTGATCTATGTCAAGGTCATGTGCTTAGCCAATGGGCTTTAGGGAGACTGAGCAGGAGTTGCTAGGGGCATTAATGCCCTGACAGATCCCTAGAGAGTTCCAGAGTTTCTTAGGAAATAAGAGTGAGGGTTCTGAAAGGGGGAATCTCCTTTCTTGGAATATTACAAGGTTGCTTGAGAAGAACCCTACAGCGTGAGTAATGTAGGCAGAATTCTCTCTCTCCCTAAGAGGGAAAACCCAGAGGGCATCTATAGATTCCCAGACACCCTTGGGATCATTCCAGGGCCACAGGACTCTTTGGATGAAGGCCTGGGAAGGGGATGTAGCTTTTGCACAGACACAGTCTTCTGTTTGGAAGTACCTGTCTCCACTTAGGAGTCACACCATGATCCGGACAGAGCCTGCTTGAGTCAGAGCTACAATAAACACAGGTGGCCCTATAATACACCACATTCACCCCGGACACGGCCTCGGGGCAGAGCCCTGTGTTATTTGAGTTCACTCTAATCCCCAAAAGAGAGTGCAGTAATACGGTCATATGGATAGTTGTGGAAACCGGATTTTTAATCTAACATTTTTGGATTTCCATTGACTTGGGTCACAATTTCATAGCACATTAGATTGTGTCCTGGCTCCTTGTTACTACTTTACTTTATGGAATTGTCCGTGCTCAGATACAGGGCTCACATAATAGACAAACACTTGTTTGTGTGCTAATGGCAGAGGCTATAGGAAAGCATGTGAGCTCTCCTTTACCTTCCCCATTTCTTAATGTATCATATCTGTCACCTCTACACTGACTCACACATTCCACCAAAGAATGTCAAAGTCCTTTCCTCCCCGACTCATTCCTGAGGGAAATGATTTAAGCTGAAGACCAGATGATTATTCAGAAAGTATCCTGAGAATTCATGGTCTGGTCATGGCACTACTCAGTCCCCAGGCTGTAAAGCATGGCCTCTGAGGGTGATTCTCTATCGGTCTATGATTATTCAGTTTTATTTCACTAAACCCTGGATGTGGTAGAGGGCAGAGCTGAGAATGCTCTCTGTCCATGGGTCCATTTTAATGGCCTCTGGCCTCTCTGTCTCTGTCCATTCTTATTCAATGTCACTGCCATCAATAAATTTGATCACCCTTTGCCTGAGGCAGTTTAAGCAAATTGGACATTTTTTTAAATAATAAAAAGCTGACAAATGAAATGTTTAAAAATAGGATGGTGCTGATTCTGAGGATGTATCCGGAGTAAATGTGTGAAGGGTGGAACGGTCTTTGTCAGGATTTTTTAATGCTCTTCTATGACCTTAAACATTCTATGTCCATTAAGAGGTATTCTCCTTCAATTTTTGCAAGCTTTTCAAACACTTCTGTAGCACAAATCTGCGGAAGGCCCTGCTCTGGGTACTAGGTGGGTGGAGAAAGAAGGTACATATACAAAGTAGTTCCCATCCCTAACTCCTAACTTTTCAACCTTTTAAAAATATATATATGTTGTTTTAAAAATTGATTTCAGAGAGAGGAAGGGAGAGGGAGGGAGAGAGAAACATCAATGATGAGAGAGAATCATGGATTCTCTCCTTCCTACATGACCCCTACTGGTGATCGAGCCCACAACTTGGGCATGTGCCCTGACTGGAAATCAAACCGTGACCTCCCAGTTCATGGGTCAGTATTCAACCGCTGAGCCACACTGTCAGGCTACAATAACTTTTCAATGTTGCATCATAATATAATCTTCTAAAGGTATTAAAAGCAATCATTAGGGGTCCAGATTTACATTTAAATCACTAAAGTATAATACTACCAATGAAATTATTTACCTAAGGTGCAAATATAGAGCAAAAAATATATATATCATCATAACTTACTGTTTTGATTGCACACTGGGAAGTTTCTCTTGACACAATGATAAGATGCATCCCAGATTCCAAACTGTCAAAATTTGAAAACAAAACAAGAGTCTTAGAATCAAGAAATTACCGCATATTATTATTCTGCCCCCTCAGTGATATTCTAGGCATGGGTGTAAATAGACAATTAATTAGGATAGAAAATATAGTACAGGATTTCCCTGATAGGTGCCATTGCAAATAGTCTCATCCATATTCACATAGAAAATATTTATACTAAATATTATTTAGAGAGAAAAACACCTGCAATCGCTGTGCCATAAAACCTTTCCCTCTGTTCCAGGGCCCATTTCTACTCTTTCTGCTATTTCTAAATTTTGCCATGTTCTAAAATTATATGAAACAACATAATGTAGTGAAACAAGCAGTGGTTTTGGATACTGGAGATAAAGCAATGAAACAAACAAAAATGTGGGTTTGTATGGGATATGCACCTTTTATAAAACAATATAAAAATTAAAAATAATAAAAAGTTATCCCTATTACATATAAAAATAAATCATTAAAGCTTATACCCTTTTCTGGCATTTATTTTATTTTATTTTTTAAATATATTTTTATTGATTTTTTATAGAGAGGAAGGGAGAGGGATAGAGAGTTAGAAATATCGATGAGAGAGAGAGAGAAACATCGATCAGCTGCCTCTTGCACACCTCCCACTGGGGATGTGCCCGCAACCAAGTTACATGCCCTTGACTGGAATCGAACCTGGGACTCCTCAGTCCGCAGGCTGATGCTCTATCCACTGAGCCAAACTGGTTAGGTTCTGGCATTTATTTTAATTGGACAAGTGATATAATTAAACCAGAATGATCATTGGCCTATGTCAACAAAGCCTCAACCACAAACCAAACTTCATGTATTAAATTTATTTGTTCTCCACAACCTATCCAGGTGCCCTGGAGAGATAAGGCTAGTCAACAGTTCCAGAAGAAGAACAAGAAAGTACATGCAAATGGTCTCCTAACATGGCTTCTCCCTACCCTGTGCCTCCCCAGTTAGTAGACATCTGTTTCCCTGTGGAGAGTCACACATAGAAGACTGAAATTAACAGACAAACAAGCCAGCATTTAAGAACATTCCTACAAAAGTGCACCTACATCTGCAACAATCATTTTTTTTCTTCCCTTTTGTAATGTTAAAGAATGTACTCCTATTTCTGCCTCAAGCAAATTTCTCTATCTGCATTTTGATTCTTTCTTATGTCATCCATCTCTCAGCTTACATTGAACATCTAATTTTCCATGGTGTCTACTTTTTCCATTAGAACCTTTAACATATTAATGGTAATAATTTTAAGTTCCTGTCTGATAAATCCAACGTGTCTCCCATATCTGAGTCTGGTTATAAAAATATTTGTCTTTTCAGACAGTGTGCTATCTTGCCTTCTAACACACCTTGCAATGGCCCTGATGAGAATAGTATTGGTAGAGTGGAGGAGACAATAGCCTGCCTGGAGTGCATTTAAAGGAAAATAAATTATGCTTCTGCTAATGGTAAAGTAGTTTGTATGGAACTAGTCCCTTGATGGGCAATAATTACAAACTGTATAAAATATAGATTACATGAAAGTAAAGGAGAGCAGCCAAAAATTAGGGTTTTCTCCCCACAAATAAAATGCATAGACAAATAAGAGAGAGAGGAAGAACTGCTAAGAAAATGTTAAGAGATATATCAAGAAATTGTAACAGAAGAATCTTATCATTTTAAGCAGTGATGAGATTTGATGTTATCAAAACCTTAATTGTTCCCATGTGTAATTATGGTAATTAGGATATATTTTTTAAATGTCATTTTCTTCTAGAATTCCTGAAATATTTATGGACTAAATGATATAATATGATGTTTAACATTTGCTGCAAAATAAATTAAAGCCACATGGGGGATAGTTAAAACATACTGTCATGATTTGGCAATTGTTGCAGTTGGGTGATGGGCACATGGGGTCCATTCTACCATTCTCTATTGTTTTACATGTTTGCTTTATATTTTATAATAAAATTAAATTTATAAAAGAAAGAGAACCCAAAATCCAACTTACAAAGCAAAATCATTACTCTCAAAAAAGTATTCACTATCAATTGCTTAAAAAGAAAGAGTGTCTTCAAAGCCTTAAAGTAGTTGCCATATAAATCATTCAATATTAAACACAGGGCTGGGGGAGGGGGATAAACAAATGTGAATTATGGGAGCCGAAGCGAATCAGAAATTGGACATAAATGAAGTATAACTGCCTCTGAAATGATAATTCTAGTTTATGGTAAAGTGGGATTGGATTAACAAACACCACCTCAGGATCAGAACTATTTTGCAAAGCAAAGTACACTAGCAAATAACTCTGTGAAAAATGTTTACCCTTTAGGAAAAGACAGGCGTAGGTAATTTCAACCAAGCTCTAAGCCGGTTTGTAAACATTGATACTATATTTTCACTGCTTCTCAGATTGTGGTCTAAACATTTGACATCTTTAATGTTTTTCAAAGATATTAAATGTTGCAGGCGTGTGAGAAAGGTCATATATCATTTCTGATTTGTTGTCGACATTGCTGGCAAATGTGCATTTGTGTGCAGCTATCTTCAATAAACTGCTGGCTTCCTGTTTGTTATAAGGCTCCCCCACTTTGAATAATTTATTATCCCCCACATTATTGGCACCACTTCTGAAAAATGTGAGTAGAAAAAGGATTCAAATACGTATGTCACGTTAAAAGGACAACTCAGAGAAAACTCTAAATCAGTAGGTTATTTTAAACAGCTTCTACTCATTAGGGAGGAAGCTTATGAACCCAAAGTAAAAATGCCTCCTAAATCTACTCACAAAGCCAGGAGGAACAATGGAAATGAGCCTGTCTGTTAACCACCATTCTAATGCTTCTCCACATGCATCCTGAGCTCTGCAAGCTAAGTCAGATGATCTCCTAAGGTCTTATATTTTTATTTTTATTTGATTTTATAAGGAAATAAAAAATTAAATTAATGGGGGTGCCAGGAAGAGAAGAAATGGAGCAAAAAAATAGAAAACCTATTTGAAAAAATAATGACAGAAAACTTCTCTAATCTGGTGAAGGAGATCGACACACAAGTCCAGGAAACCCAGGGAGTCCCAAACTAGATAAACCCAAAGAGGCCCACAGTAAGACACATCATACTTCCCATTCCGCTTATCCCACAAGATGGTCAGCTGATTCCTCAACAGAAACTCTCCAGACTAGAAGGGGTTGGCAAGAAATATTCAAAGTGATGAAAAGCAAGGACCTACAACCAAGATTACCCAGCAAAGCCATCATTTAGAATTGAAGGACATATAAAGAGCTTCCCAGACACACACAAAAAAAAGGCTAAAGAAGTTCATCACCACCAAACAAGTATTATAAGAAATGTTAAAGCCCTAACCGGTTTGGCTCAGTGGATAGAGCGTCAGCCTGCGGACTGAAAGGTCCCAGGTTCAATTCCAGCCAAGGGCATGTACCTTGGTTGTGGGCACATCCCCAGTAGGAGGTGTGCAAGAGGCAGCTGATTGATGTTTCTCTCTCATCGATGTTTCTAACTCTCTATCTTCTCCCTTCCTCTCTGTAAAAAATCAATAAAATATATTTTTTTAAAAAGAAATGTTAAAGAGTATGAACAATAAAATGGCAATACATATCTATCAATAATTGAATTTAAAAAACAAAACCAACGGACAAGGAAAACAGAATCAGACTCATAGATAGATACAGAGAACATTTTGACAGTTGCCAAATGGGAGGAGGGTTAGAAGATGGGTGAAAAAGGTGAAGGGATTAAGAAGTACAAATTGGTTGTCACAGCATAGTCATGGGGATGTAAAATACAGCATCGGGGATATAATCAATAATATTCTCATAATTATGTATGGTGTCAGATGGGGATGAGATTTATTGGGATGATCACTTATAAGTTATATAATGTCAAATCACTGGATACACACCTGAAGCTAATATAATATTGTATGTCAACTGTAACTGAAAAACATTTTAAATGATTTAAATTAAACAAAAACCCTTAATCTTCACATCCTCTGGACAGAGGACTATGCATTAGTTATCGATGTTGAGAAAACGCATGCAACCTGAGCACTGCGCACCAGGGTCTCATCTTGACTGGCTCCTAATTAGATCAATTTTCTGGCTACAGATCTGCACCCAGAAAATAGGGCCAATCTAGGACGTCTGATTGAGAGGCTTCAGCACAGTGTGGTGTAGGGAGAGTTCCAGCTGCTGAGATTAGAGCTGGATAGGTACATTGATGGGTGGAGTAATATTTAAGTCAACAACCTCCATGATCTCTGTCTGCTCTAAGATTCTATTCTTTTTTAAGAAAGATTTTTAAAAATAAAAGATCAAAAGTGATTTGAAATCATTCCCTTTTGACCTCTCTACTTATAACCTGGTGAAATGGCCCTGATTGACTGAAAATGAAATAATAACATATAATTTTGGCTTGGTTTTCATGAGAGCCAGTGATGGAGCCAAACTCCTAAACAATATTCATGCCTCTCTCCCTTCATCATGAACACCCTTGCTAATTCTCCCTCTGGCACTTTCTCTCAACTTGCTGGTCACTACTTCCCATTCCACTTATCCAAATTCAGTGACTTTCACACGCCCTCTGAGTGTCCCCTCCCATTCAGAAGCCTTTCCTGGTATTTTAGACCTGCTCATCTCCCCTCATCCAAACCTCTACAGAATAAAGTCTGATGCCCATTTCTACTCATAATTACATTTTCATATGCTGTTAGTTTCTCTATCTTGTGTGTATGTTCCATTTCTGAGCACAGACTATAATATTCTAGATCACAGGGACCTGGTTAAGGTTTTATTTGCTTTCCCATTATATTTGGTACATTATCTATTCAAATTAATAAATACATATTGACTACAATTTATGCTTTGGCTTCTGTCTAGGACGGTTTCACCAGGTCTTTGAGAAATGATAACACCTCAGTGAGGGTAATATAAAGGAATCTTTCAAAAGAGAACTCCAATGGGAGGTGCAAACATTGTTCAATGTGCAAGGATCAATGCAAGTTCAGAGTATTATATTTTATAGAAAAATGATTAAGGGAAAAACAAATAGACTGGATTAAATAGTTGAAGAAAAGACTGATGACAGAAAAATGGTAAGCACATTTTTTAAAGGTCTGTGACCTTATTTCTAATCATTTTTAAAGCTGAAAATTATCTTATAAAAATTATTTTTAAAAACATCTACTAAACTTGTTTGACTCAAGGAATCATTTTAAAAACAGCCACTATGCTAAATTCGCAGTGGTAGTAATTGCCTGGGACCCAGCCCAGCCTGACTTCAATGGCCCATTGTCACCTTAAAAGGAAGGTTTTGCTTTCCATAGTTATGAATATTCTCAGTAGCTGTCGTATTAAACAAGGGGTCAGCACCACTGGAGAATATCAAGTCTATTGTGAATTCTCAGCTCGGTGTCTAATTAGAAGTTTTGTATGGAATGCCTTCCTTAATCACTTTGGAGTCATTGGGGTATTTCATTAGTCTCAGTTTTTATCTTGTAACTTCATTCATAAAATATGTTCCTTATCAATTAGCTCTGCTGAGAACAGATCGCTGGCCCCATGCATCCTGCTCTCAGTGTGCTCTCTCGCCCGGAAGGAGGTCAGAATTCCTGGGCATGATAGCACTTTCAGCTCTGTTACCACACTCAGAACACCATGAAGGGAAAAGGAAAAAAAAGCAAGGCGTTACGTTGCTCACAAGATAAAATAATGTCCCCACATTTTACCAGAAATATTAGGTATACTAGTAATTGTCATCTTCAAAGAAGTTAAACAACAAATGGTATTTATACAAAAATTGATCTTAGGTTCAGCCTATTCTTTTTCTGGATCAATAGAAGCATGTTCCCCAAAGATATTTTAAAAAGAGAAACTATATTCTCTTTGAATATGAGATTCTCTCAACACATTTATTCAATCAGAAGGGAAATGTACAGGTCATGTTAGAGAAAAACGACTTCCGAGTAGAAGGATACTAAATTCAAGCTCTCAACACTGCTGAAGGAGAGTAAGGCAGGAAGGTAATGTCACAGGGATATGTGTGGACATTAGCAATGCCATCCAGTGTGCAGGTTCCTCTCCCAGGCATGTCAGGCCCCATCACAAGTATTGCCGAGATGGTGTATCATGCATCTAGTTCTAAAATAAATAAGCCACAGTGATGTAATGTGCAACACAGGGAATATAGTCAACAATATGGAAATAACTTTGCACTATGATATACGGTTACACTGTATAATTAACATACTTATCATGGTGATCAGACTGTAAGGTATATAAATGTTGAAGGACTATGTTGTACACCTGAAACTAATAAAACATTGAATGTCAACTATACTTCAAAGAAAAACATATTTAAAGTGTGTGTGCTTAATAGCTACATATACTTCATCTCAAAATGTGCAAACCTTCCCCCTCATACTTGATTTAAACATTTAAATCCTAGAGTAAACTATCTGTTATTTTCATTTTATGCTCACAAAGAAACTTCAGATTATTAATTTGGCTTCTCAGTTCCCTGGATACTACAGCAAAGGCCCAAGAGGGCGAGTGGAAATATTCAAGGCCACTCACAGCTTGACTCAGAGCAAAACAATGTCAGACCTACCCTGTTCTCCTGGGCAAAGCAAGTCAATTAGCCAAATGCAGTATTGAGAGGATGGAACTTGCACTCTGCTCTTTTGGGGGGGCGGGGAGGGATTGCAAAGTCACGGGGTAAAGGGCTTGGAGAGAAATGTGGCATCAGGGCCAACAATGCATCCTGCCACATGGGGCCAGCTGCATGGCCACAGAAACCCCAGTGGCCTCCGGAGCAGCAGTGGCATTTTTGAACCTTTACCCTTCTGTCATGATTATCTTGACTCAGCCACAAATTTGCATATTTTCTGTGTCTCCTCGTTCACATTTTCAGTAGGAAGACTTTGACTGGATCAACTTGGCTTATCATTGGTTCTTTCAGGATCAGGGCATTCTCTGGTTCAACAAGGGGCATATCCTCTTAAAAGTGATGCAAGCAGAGACACAGTGATCAAATGCACACCCAGGATGCTTTCCTTGGGACTGTCATTGTTTTCTGTTGGTAATTCTCTTAGTTTCTAGTCCTTTGGCTTCTGCAGCGGGCAACTTCTCCTTGAGATATACACTTCATCCTTTCCAAGACTTTAAATGCATACAAATTGGTTCACTTTACAATGTTTCCCAATTACTTACTGACCATCTGGCGAAAGCCAGAAAATGTCCCAGTCTTGATCTCAACAACATTGTAATACTCCTCAAGGAACGAATGATGTCTATGGCCACTCGCCAGTCCCTGACCCCAGCCATAGATCAGCCCCAATTTCAGCTTGCTGCTTCCCTCACTGAGGGATACCATTGGTCTTAGAAGGAAAGAGAAGCAAAATCTGGGTGGCTCAGCTCAGCTTCTTTCCCCTCTTTAGATGCAACCTTAAAGAGATGGGAGAGTGACACCATCTTTTTTTACATCATTTATTTGAGGAGCGAATTTTTCCATCTCAAACTTCCATAACATACACATTCCCTAGAGGAAGCCTATGATCCAAAAGAAAAAGGAGGTAAAAATCAAAAATAAAGAAGAAACTATTTCCCTCTCATATAGTGTTTCTGCTGTTGTCCAGATAAAAGTCACCCACAAAATAGTGGGAACATTTGAATGTGTGGATGGAGGTGGATATCATTCATCAAATACGCAGGTAGAGTACATTTCAATCTACTGTCATTATCTTGAAGCAAATGGGACCATTTCAGTTGACAATTTGCAGTGAGGAATGAAATTCAGGCCCTATTTAAGGCATGATTTTCCGTATGGGAAGACACTAGGGATATAGCAGAGGAACCCTAAGTGTGAGCTTCCCTCTGCCTGAGCCAATTATGGAAAACACAGACATAACCTAATGTCTAAGTACTATGTACATGATGTACTGTTATTTTGTTTAAGGGCCCTTGAGGCAAAAGAAATATCAAAATAATTTTTACAATAGCACCTGTTTGAAAATAAGCAATTTATCCCATCCTTATAAAATATTTATGGATTTCAAAATGGATGTCCTTGAATAAGGCCATTTCATTTCTCTTCTCCACTGAGGATAGGTTCGTTAGAGAAAACCCGAGACCTATTTCCTGTTAATTTAATACAGCTCCAAACCTTTTGTGAAAAAGCAGCCACCCAATAACTTTATTTACTAAACTTCATGCTTAATGATTCTGACTTAGCAGTTGTACAAGCAAGAGCCCATGCATCGTTTCACCCTATTGAATAGAGGGGAATCACTTCTATGCAATAAAATAATTTGATTTCCATCGAGAAAATGGATTTCAAAAAACCCAAGAGATTCAAGGAAACTATTACTTTTTATTACCCATATCATAATGTTCATCTTAATTACTGCTAAGCAGGTTCACAGATGGAGTCTAATTGAATGTATAACTTTTTAATTGAAAAGGAGAAAAGGGTGAGATTTGAATTCTAACAATTGGGTGGGACTGATGTTAAATCCTTCTTTTCTGAAAGCTTTCCGGGGAGAACTGAAGTTCTCAAAAATGTCCTAATTGTCAGGTATCAACATAGCACACATAACGTATTTTGGAATTTGGAGAAATGAGTCCGTGTTGCGTTATTTGCTACATCCAGGCTTAGAGCCAGGCGAACGTGTCAGGATGCGCTGAGTAACGCGGCAAAGGAATGGAGACGATTCTCAACTCAGCCTCTGCTGTTTTAACCCATTTCCAGGCAAATGAGTGCACATGTTACCTACAGAATAAAAGGTGGAGTCCTCACTGCCCTCACCTGGAGAGTCCAATGACCTTGCCGTCTTCAAGAACTCCAGGGAAAGGGCCCCCTGTAGTTCATGGTCTTCTAAGCCTCCATCAGAAGACTCTCTCGTAGAAGAACACGTCTCTAGAACACTGACTAGTGTGCCCTAAAGACCAATACCTGGGCTCATTGGAATTCTTCCTGACAAGAACAAACATCAGGACAAAGAACGAAGCTGTGTCCCCTTCCCTTCATCCTGAAAAATAGTAGCAATTTCTAAGAGTTTATCCAAGTTGGTTTTGAAGAAATGGGCCTTTAGTTCTGCTCCCTTATCCCCAGAGCCTTGCCTATACTATTGGGACTTACAAATAGCAAATGATGTTCTATCTATTTGGGGTAGCCTAATCTTTTACCCATTCTACTACAGGTTGAGGAAAAGAACCTTCTAGTGGTATTATTGCATTATAGCCAGACCTTCCCTCTGCAGCTCAACAGTATATCCTACATCTGTTTTATTTTTCTATATAAGAGGATTTTATGTTTCCCTGAATGCACTACAGTGAAACCTGCAATGGCTAAGCTTACTGGAAGTCTGAGGTATATATATATATATTTATTTGCAATAGCCTTATGGTTTAGAGTCTTGTTATCTGGGCGTGCACAGGAACATGTAATTTTTTTCAGACATTCCATTTTGCCAGAACATCAATTAGTCTGACTCATCCAAGCCCCTCTTTCTATTCTGTATCACGTATTGGCCATGTTTCTATTTATGCACCAGAGAACACCACTTGAACTTCCACTGAGAACAGCCCCTGAATACGTAGATGGTAATCATGCGCTCAGACAGCGAAGGGAGCCTTTCACGGCTATTTTTAATGTATCTATAACCACTTCAGATGTCTTTTTGGAAACCAAAAAGCTGCGGAATCCATGTGTTCAAAATAGTATGTATGGTTCAGCCATCTCTATGCATCTGCTTCTGCTGGTTTCTTAAAGGCCAGGTTCTCTGCTTAGAAGGTGGCAGAAGGAGCCATAGGACTTTAAGGGTGTGGGTTATAATTCGAGTAGGATTGTATTAGCACCAAAGAACATAAGCTGCTTTTTTTCTGAAGGCAAACACGGTCCCTAAACCTAGGATGTAAATTAGAATTACAATGAAAGCTGCCAGGAGGACAGAAGTTGGAAGTGTTCTCTTCTCTGAGCAGCAGGAGACTGTTCAGGTCCTGCTGTTTTGAAAACCTTTCTCCCCTCATGCAGGCTGCCCTGCTAAGAGAAATCCATTTGAATATTTTGGCAATCACAGGGGCCCCCACATAAATTATGGATACAGAAATGCAGAAGACAGTCTAACAAATGGAACACGGTGGAATCTGTTTTTCCACCGCCATATGGTGTCGACAGAATGCCACTTTGTTTCTATGGGAAACAGCTCATCATTAAAAAATAAATAGTATCTTTTCTGTGGGGAGAGAACCCACAGCCATTATTTTGAAAAATAACAAACAGGAAACTCGGTCCTCTCGTTTTTTACAATCTTTTTGTCCTTAACATGATTATTATTGCTACACACATAGACTTTTTTTCCCCCAGGAAAACTCGCAATGGCTTGTACCTTGTGGGTGTACAAGAACTCAACACCATGTTTTTCCAGATTTGAGGAACTAAGTCCAAGCCCAGCACACACCATGAAAAAATCAGGGTGCTTCACGATAGATCTTCTTTCCTTTGCAAGACTTTTCCTTCAACCTCACATTTGTATAAGTGATATAAGTTTTAATGCATAGAAGTTGGGTATAAGCACTTCATGTTTATGGATATAACGCATATGGACCATGTTGGTTTCGGGAAAGTTGAACAATGTCCAAATTTAATTAGGACGACTTTATTATTTATGGAATATCATTGTCCCTGGAATTCATTCTATGATGAATTTGATCATTTACCCTCTCTCGGACCCAGAAGTGTTTATCACACTCCATAATTAAATGTAATGCAAAGCCCGTGTGTGCCTTTCCCCTTCCTATGCCCCTTCTCTGGGGTTGTCCACTTTTGCCTACACACACACACACACACACACACACACACACACACACAGAGCCTTTCTTACAAGCACCTGTCATCTTCTAAAAAGCGGCCTGCTGAAGATTGGTATCTGCTGTGCTAGCTATAAACAAAGCACGGTATTTTCAAATCAACATAATTCTCCAAGTATTTTCACAAGCGTTGTCTTATTTGATGTTCAAACAGCCCGGAGATAAGGTAGAAAAGGTTATCATTTCTTCTTTGCAAATAGAGATGTGGAAAAGGGGGTTAAGTACCTGGCCTAGACATCACTGTCAAGGTTGCAGCCTGGTCTCGATTCAGAGGTGAGGGGTCTGGCTGTTTGGTTTTGTGTGTTTGTTACAGCACTCCGTTAGCCGAGGCAAAGGAACAGAAGACTTTCATCACTACTACCCATCACCCATCTTTCCATCTCAGACGGTTGGCTACAACCGCCTTGTTATTGATGATGCATCCCCGACCTCTTTCCTCCCAAATCAGGCATCTGTTTTAAGATTCACCAGGGAAGTTAAAGGTTCTTAAAATCAGTTACCACCGAGCAAAACGAAAGCACATTTCTATAAAGGTGATGCTGAGTTCCAAATGCAAATCCTTATGATTCCAGGCCAGAACGAATCTCCTTCCATTTGGTGCACTCTGTCAAATGGGATTTGAGGGTCAGAACAGTGTTTGTGTTGACGAGCTGCTCGGTTGTGGTACTTTAGCATGACGCTATTCTGAAATAAGCAAACATTTTATAATGTGCTGTCCTGTCTGAATAATGACAAAGACATTTTCACCAACACCGGGCACATGAGGAGGCACAAAATCTGGTCCTCCTAAGGCCTAGAAGTCAAGGACAGAAGAGGCACATCCCCACTTCTCCCCCCGCTGTCTGCCAACACTGAATTCTCCTCTGCACTATAACACCCAGTCTCTGCCAAGCTGAGAGCCCTCGCAGCATCCTCTGGTTGGACTCATTCTCATCACTTCTAAAGAAAGCCTATTCCAAAATATAACTGATCTCTGGGTGCATATGACATTTTGTTTCTTTCCTTCAACTCTTCCAGCTTCATCCTTTAATACTCCCTCAATTCATGCCCCGGATGGGATTTTTGCAAAGGAAGGAGGAGGAAAACAGATTCTGTCTGCGAAGTTCCAGGGCACATGCTTTGCTCCTTGTTACCAGAAACACGGTCCTCCGGAAATTACATGCAACTGGCAGATAATTCCACGATGCCGCTGACAGCTCGTCAACGGTGGCTGCTGACTGCTGTGTGACATCAGTGCATCACGCCCAGATGCCATCCACCCAGACAGGGCCCTGGGTGAATGGAACGCAGCCTGATTATGTATGGTTGCCCCTTATGAAAAGAAAGAGAACAGAATTTATAATAATGATAAATAGTGATGATGAAATAAAATTAAAAATTGAGGTCTTCAGTTGTGGTTGCTATATGTTAAGTACTCAACAGCCACATGTGTCCAGCAGCTACTGTGTTGGCCAGCACAGATATAGAGGACTTTCATCATTGCAGAATGTTCTGTGCGACAGCACTATTATAATGAGTTGGACATTTCTATGTGATTATTGCAGCCATCCAATAACTGTCTTTATTGAGGGTAGTTTTTTCAGGAGAAGCATCGTGCAGGGAAGAAGTTGGGGTCTGCCTTCCTTCCAAAGGCTTGCTCTTGGTGTCTTGCCTAGAAAAACAGAGGCCATGGTGATGGAGACTGTGCAGGGCTGTTTCCAGAAGAAACAAGCCTGAGGTATTATCTAGCGTTAAGTGCTCAGTAAGTGGCTTAATTATACTAATAGCCGTGCTCACTAGATTGTGTCCATAAATTTAGTTCGGCGAAACAATCATTAAATCATCTTTTTTCTCATTATGTTAGGGCAGGGTTTCTACTTTTATATTTGAGTTGCTAATAGCAACCACTACCACCACAAAAAATAAATAAATGCTTATTGATTAGTTAATATGAGCCACATACATATATGTCTGGACTTGAGATCTACTATTGCTGTATATACTTCCCAATGAGTTGTTTACCCTGGACGGAGTTAGCGCTCCTCACTAACCTTAATTTTGCTAATGTGAAAACTGCAGATGATAACAGTCCTTGTGAGGATTGAATTACTGCTGTACATACAGCTCTCAGGATAGTGGCTAGCACAGGGCAAGTACTTACTCATTAAATGTTCACTGTTTGGTACCAATTTCCAGGCACTTTGATAAATACTTTACTGCTCCTATGCTAATTCTTATAACAATTCTATAAGATTATATATTATCATGAGCTACATTTAACAGGTGCAAAAACTGAGACTTGGAGAGATTAAGAAACTTCAACAACTTAATGAAGGAGGTAAGAGGTGGAACCAGGATTTGAACCGGGTACTCTACCCTCTGAGCCTGAGCAGCTAACCTGGATCATGGCATCAACCTTATGGATTTCTCTTTTTTTAATGTTTTTATTGATTTCAGAGAAGAAGGGAGAGAGAGATAGGAACATCAATGATGAGAGAGAGAATCATTGATTGGCTGCCTCCTGCATGCCCCCTACTAGAAAGGGATTGAGCCTGCAATCCGGGCATGTGCCCTTGACCGTAATCGAACCTGGGACCCTTCAGTCCGCAGGCCCACATTCTATCCACTGAGCCAAACCAGCTAGGGCAGCTTATGGACTTCTTATAGGGATTTTAGATAATGCCACTAAAGCATATAGTACATATATTTTTAGTGATTATATTACTAATATGCTAAACTTCATGAAGGGATATATTTTTATTTTGGTAGTAATTTCAGTTTTATGATAAGGGGGTGATTATGGTGTTATCAGAGTGGAAGTTGTATCTGTTGTTTTAATAATACAGAGCATTTTAGAGCGGTCAATAATGCATCCTTTATGGTCGACATGCCATTCATCCTCTCAAATTTTATTGTGCTTAAAATAATGATAGTGATGATGGTGATGATGATGATGTCATTCTACCCAAACAAACCAGTAAGCAGGTATTACCTAAAAGAGGGTCAATGATAATACTAGTATATTTATTTTGAAACCATGATCTGTCCTTTGTGGAAGAGTCTTAAGAGAAAGAGGAACAGGACAGCTGTGTACAGAGTCTTAAGGGAAATGGAAGAGACAGCTGTGTGCATGGTGCTGTCCTCCAAAGAAGCTGGGGAGGAGGGGCCCTGCACTGAGAGCTATACCAGCCCAGATCCCGCAGACCCCCTGCCGAGCTGGCATGGAGTCACATCAAAGGAAATGCTTTGCAGACCACAATGTTTCAGCATGGCACTCCAGCCTGAAGCAGCCTGTTAGTATTAGCATAAAGCAACATAAGTCATTTCGGAAGGCACAGTCGGGGAGACAGCATTTTTTATTGCTCCTTGTCAGAAATGTGTTAAACTACAACACTGGATACTTAAGCTGATTATTTCTGTACCAAATAACACCTGGCCGCTGATAAGGCAAACCCTTTAGGAACCAAACTCAAATCAAGGAAGCCTTGTCTTTGGGGAAAAATAAAAGGCAGTGACCAGAGATCAGTTGGAAGTTGGGGTTGAGGCCATCAGATTGTTAAGGTCAAACAATGGCCCTTTTGCAACATGCAACCTTTTCCCTATAGCAAGCAGAGGGAATAAATCTAACTTCTCAATATTTCCCAGCAGCATAGAATGAGACTTTTAGAAAAACTGCATGGGTATTCTAGAGATTTTTTTTTAATATGGTTCACCTAAAGGATTAAGAGTCATGGGTACATATGATGATATTATCAGGATCTAAGGAAAATGTGATTGGTTTAGAATGATAAGTCAAAACAAACTCTGAATTTTAACAAAAATCAAAATTAATCCTGCACAGGGATTCCAATTTTCAATTTCCCAAATTCCCTTGGGAGATATGGCGTAATAAGAACTCATGTGGAAAATGAAGCAAGGGCCTCAGATGCCAGAACCTAACTGTAAGATACAGTGTGATGCTACAGGATAAACCGTGATGTGATTTTGGTCCATGTTAAAAGATGCAGCTTATGCAGGTCATGGGAGGTGATATTTAGAATACATTTTGTGCTGGAGAGATATAATCTAGAGTTCGGGCAGCTTATACACAGGCTTATACAAAATATTAGGATGACGGGCAGGTGCATGCCTCTGAAAGAAGCTATGTGAGCAGGATGGAGAAACCTGGAAAATATGAGCTGGGCAAGAGATGCCTAGGAGCAAAAGAAGAAATTATATGAATTCAATAACAAGGATTATATGTGCGAACATCCTAAATTGTACTATTGCATCTCCATCTCAGTACCGCATGCCCTGAACCACCGTCTGATACATCTACCTCTTCTGCAATTGCACAGTCTGGCTGAGCTTGACTTACTGGAGGGCCACATTTTTAAAAATCTTGTATGTTTGTAAGTAATCTCCTCGAATCTCCTGTGAGCGTCCCAAGCCAGGGACCTCGTCTTGTTTAGCTCTGTATTTTCCATAGCAAATGGGACTAACTCCAGGAGGCCCTCGGTGGCTAACTGTTCATTTCCTCCAGCGAGTCACTTATTTGTGCTATTAGGTTAAACACTGCTCACAATCCGGAGGAGACGTTTAACTCCAACACAGTTGTTCCTCCGGATCTTCCATATGGGCATCACGATGCATTATCATTAGCAGCCTCGACAGTGCCTTAATCGGAGGGGTAAGGCATTTGGTATCAAGGGGGCACAGAATTAAACTGAGTTTAGATCCTCCAGTCTCTGCTTTTCAAATTCCCCAAGAGGAAATGAAAAGGCTTTGGGGTAGCAACAGCTATGACTTAATTGGTAACACCTGCAGAGAGCAGGCACTCGGAGGAGGAGGGTAAGGGATATCGCCAATCATTTCCTGTTGTCATGCCCCATACGCACAACCCTATTGAGCAATACTCCTCTAACTGCTTGAGTCAAACCTGTTCAGAAAAAGGAAAAAATATCGACTAGGAAGAGATGTTCTAATGTGAACAGCACATTCAGAAAGGCAGTTGAAATTCTTAATAAAAACTATTTCATCTCATTTCTTTCTTCCCATCACAATCTACGTTATTGAGGGTGAGAATTCAAATGAACATATCTTACCAAAATATTTATTCAAATAGGAATGTTAGTGATTTTCAGATGCTTGCCGGCAGAGTGGAAACGGAAAGATAAACGACTTTCTCACCCTATTCGGGAGTTATTGTTAGCTTCCAGCCTGTGATGTTGCCTCATTATCGAGGGGTACACAAACCCAAGCAGTGCATAATTTGGGAACCAAAACTAAAATAGTAAAACATTTCTCAAGATGCTTTCACTATTTGTTTAAAAAATTAAAATGCAGGGGAAGAAGTATAACTCATATTGGCTCTTCCCGGGGCATTGAAATTCCAAGCACAGAACTCTATGCATCACTTCTCCGTGGGGGATGCTATGGACACCTTGCAAAGGACAGGCTGGAATCCCAGGCCGGGTAACTCCTGGGCCTTCTGGGGCAATGCTGGTTTTGCCCAAGTTCATTCACATTTTACAGATGGTCCAACCGAGGTCCAAGGATGGGAGGTAAGTTTTCTCAGCCTCGCCTGGCAACAGTTACGAAATGAATGTCTTCCACTCTTATTGCCAGTGGACAACATAATCCCCTGAGCTGTTTACTTGCATTGCAATCAGTCAGCCAATCAAGTCTGAAATGAGGGCTTGCTTAGTTCTGCTCTCAGCCCGTGCTCAGCTCTGCGGAGAAGGACCAGGAGAGCAGAGTGCAGATCTGCCCGCTAGGAAACCCGGGTCAGACACACCTGAAACAATCAGCGAGCAACGCAGGAGGAGGCGCAATTAAATGAAAAAACCTTCAGAAGAGTGACTGATTATAAGATCTTTGAATGGATCCAAGGTGAGGCTCCAGCAAAGCAAGAGAGTCGCACAGACAGGTTCCTTTCTCTGTGGCTTTATCCGCACCCTGACTGCGTTGTTTGGGATTAATGGGAAGGACAAGCTGCTTCAGACATGGCCCCTGCACAGCTGCAGGCTCATCTCTTGTTCTTCTCCATTCACTACCCGCTCTGTTTGGGCTAATACTCTTGTTATTGCCCATTTCAAACTCCCTGCATGACTGTATTAACAGAGCCCCTGCCCCTCTTCCCTTGCCAATCACTTCTTTTTTATGCACCAAAGTGCCTCTTATTCTGCGACAATTTCAGGCATGTGTTTACTCTCTTCTTACCAGTCTGTGGGGGTCCCAAGAGGGCCACAGGGGCCTTAAGCAATTATAGATGCTTAAAAATAAAAAAATAAAAACATATTGCAGTAGTCCTGAGGTTGGTCTCAGGGTATGATATCACAAAATTTCCAATAGTACTAAATAAGGCACCATGAGACAAGGTCACTATCCTTACAAGGTCATCTGCTCATTTTGGTACAAACCGAAAATTTGAACTTGTAGCTCCAAACTGATTGGTGAATTTAAAAATAATTTTTAAAAAATAGCCGAAATCGGTTTGGCTCGGTGGATAGAGCGTCGGCCTGCGGACTGAAGGGTCCCAGGTTCGATTCCGGTCGGGGGCATGTGCCTGGGTTGCGGGCGCATCCCCAGTGGGGGATGTGCAGGAGGCAGCTGATCGGTGTTCCTCTCTCATCGATGTTTCTAACTCTCTGTCCCTCTCCCTTCCTCTCTGTAAAAAATCAATAAAATATATATTTAAAAAAAAAATATTTCTCAGAATCTGTTTGCTCACTCTCAAATTATTTCTCCCCCTCCATACTCTTCTTTAGGCCACACGTCAGCCAATGGCTTTCATAAAATACTTAAGACTGCAGAGCCCCTCAATGCCAGATTCTTGCAAAAGACAGCTTTTACAAAGGAGAAATATGAAGAATAATTATTTGATAATGACACCTTTTTTATGCCTTTATTTTTTCAAAACTAATATGTCAAATTAGTTCAATTCCTCACGTTCGTTTTTCTCCAGCAGAGGACACAGATCTGAAGTAATGAACACACTCCTGATAATAACGAAGGCAATGCAAACACATAGCCACACTTAGACCATTCCAGCATTATCATAAACCAGAGATATAACATTTTAATTCAAAACTTAAGGACTCGTATATCACTTGTCATCTTCACCTGTCAACACTTCTGACAGCCTATTTTAATATTTGGTGTTTTTTTTTGTCACTTTATCTTGTAAAAAGAATTTTATCTCTTTCTCACTGGATTCCTGAACATGAAGAAAAAAAAAGGCCAAGATAGAGTTTTAAAGTTTAGGCCTAGAAGATGATAACAATGGTTTCTAGTGACAAAAAAAAAATTCCTATCCTCAGAAGAAAGGACTGATTTCTCTTCAGCCATAGTAACAAGTAATCAATTCTAAATCAATCCTAATTGATCAAGGATGACTTCACATAGGTAACCATGCTCCTGGCAGCCAGCCAATCAATGAAAGCCCAATATTTCTGAAAAATCAGCCAATGAAGAACGATTTTCAAGTACCATGCCTTCATAGTTAAGATCGACCAATATATAAATACTCTTGTTTTTGAAATTCTGCCAGTCCCTGAACTCCGCAATTCCCGAATCCCTATACAAGCTCAGGTCTCAGCTGTGTTCAGTGTGAACTCAAGAGCAAGGCTCTCCCCTTGCTTAACAAGCACTAAATTCACATCCTTGTTTCAGATATGGCATGATAGCTGCTTTCATATAGTCTAACTTAATATCTCTTTAGTATATAATATTGAAAAGTTTATTAATTTACTTTTTTATACTCCTATTTATTTCAAGTGGAACGTAAGGTAGCTAAATATTATAATAGCCAACCAAATACTTAAGCAGTAATGTGCAGAAGGTTGGTCTATAGTGAATAAGCCGATAAAGTTGTATGTTTAGACTTGTTGGTTTATTCAAATGTAATATATCCAACAGTCATCCTTATTCCTGCACCCCCTCTCCCAATAGCAACTAGTAGCTACGCCTCAAGCGAATTATCTCACAGTATGGAGAGAGGTGTTAGAATATGGCTATGTTGTAACATGGCGAACAAGGTTAGCCTTCTTCTCAGAATGTTCAGACACCATATGCTTGAAAAAGGTTCCCAATATTTATCCAGTTTGTTCACAACAAAAAGTGAAAGAACAAGAGTGAATTATTTCATTTACATATATTTGAGGTGTTTGAATCATGAAATCTTGTTGAATAGCAATTATTTTCTTAAACCCAAAAGGCTTCAAAGAGACTGCATAAAACATCATGTATCATTTTGTTTAAAGTAGGTATTTTATAATTGTTAGAGGATTTG
Source organism: Myotis lucifugus (assembly GCF_000147115.1). Taxonomy (NCBI): domain Eukaryota; kingdom Metazoa; phylum Chordata; class Mammalia; order Chiroptera; family Vespertilionidae; genus Myotis; species Myotis lucifugus. The sequence continues at coordinate 1,618,923 of NW_005871142.1, read as the reverse complement.
CAATTAGAATCATATACATAACTATATACATCATTGTCCTCTTTAAGTTATTATTTTCATGCTATTTTTAGACTGTCTCTACTTTATCTACGTTTATTGCTGTAAAGGGTGCAAAAATTTGGTGAAGACCCCATATAATAGAGTGACTTCTGTATAGTATGGTAGTCTGAATTCTGTGAGACTCATTGTGTCCAAAGAGAGCTCATTGTGTATTTTATAAATGGGAATCTAGGTCCCTAGTACACTGTGTTTAGCCATGATAAATACCATGTCTTTCTAGGATCCTTTATGTCCTCTGAGCAAGCTTTCCTGCCATCTGCCATGAACTTGCCCACATGACTTCCCCAGTTTCTCTGGTTCCTATCTCTATGCTACTGCCCATGCTCTTCTCCCAAATATATGCTTTTCTCCGCACACCCCCTTCATCTTTAAGTGTCCAAACCCTCACCTTCCTCCCTAATTCTATATCCAACAGAAAGGTATATACGATCACTTTCTGAGATCCTCTTTCCCTTCTGTGAGCTCACATACACTTTCCCCAGGCAATGCCTTCCTTAATTCATCTACTCAAAAACATTAAAGTGTGCCTGGCTGGGAAATATGCTGTCCTTTGGTAATGACCACCTGTTATCTTGTGTTATAGTTATCTGTGGACCTCTCTTATCCTCCCTTGTTAGTTAACATCCTTGAGTACAAAGGACGTGGATATATCTTGACTAGTACTGAATAGATGATACGTAGATGAACAAGTTTGCCTTTTGCATGGCAGGAGGGCTCACAGACCTTGAACCAAGTAAACACCCTGGGATTCAGTCATCAAACAAGTATCTGATCTAGTCTGATTTGATTTGTTCACCATATTTCCCTTGAACAATTTTTAACATGCTCCTTCTGCAGTGGGTGGATCACAAGCCCTCTAAGAAACAGAAGTTGAAGCAGTGTATTCACAGAGCGCATGAAATACGTTTTAAAACCTCCAGCTATTGTATGCATGCACATCAGCATAACCAATGGATGCAGACAACAGGGGGTGAGGGCAGGATTGGGGGGTGGGGGCAAAAGGGGGATAAGGACACATTTGTAATACCTTAATCAATAAAGGGGGGGAACCTCCAGCTATTGGTCATTTTCAATCATTTTTAAGTCTCTCAATTGAGCTCACAGGCTGGTAGAACTCTGGATGCTTGAATATCCCTAAGGACACCATGTGCTCCTGAGATGATTATGCTTTCGGATCTCTCAAAAGCATGGGAGACACCCCATGGAGGCTTGTTAAGATAACAGTAACCAGCATCAGACAAAGAAAGCTAAGGGCACTGGATCATTTGCCCTTTCAATTTGAAGGTCATGGAGATTGGTGGTGTTCATCATGACCATTAAAGGCTACAATGTGTGTTTATATTAAGAATTTTTATTAGCACCTAAACCATCTGTGGTTGTTTAAGAAATAGAAACTATCCTACAGAGAAAACAAATTTTTGTAAGACAGAACCTGTGTCCTTGGGGTGCTCATTTTCATAGGCTTACCAGTCTGTCATTTTGTAGTATTTGGGGGAGGGGCTCCTCCTTGTGCAGGTCCCTCCCCTGGTCCAGGTCCCTGCAGAACTAGGGCTCTCCAAGTGTGTCCTCTCTGGGTTCCAGCTGGCACATCACCTCCCACCTCCCTCCCTCTGTGGAGATGTCTCCTGAGAACGGGGATTCTATTCCTGCCCCTCTCCACCTGTCTCCTCTAAGAGCTCATCTGCTTGCAGCACACCCTCTCTCACCAGGATGTAAATGACTCCCAAATCTGTTTCTCTACTTTGCATGTCTATCTCTCTACATCACAGGGTACTTACTGAATGCTGTTGGCAGGCGATCATTACTCAGTAAATACTTGCTGCCTGATTGTAGGATAAAACAGACATAATCTTCTTTCAGGGAAATGCATAGAGGGTTTTTCTGGGTCAAGATGGCCTTGCCCTTTCTAAATCCAAGGCTATAAAGAAAAGGATGAAATTACTACAAGTAACCTCCCTAGAGGAAAGAACTGTATAATTTTTGTTTAGCATCTGCTGTTTTAATCTGCTCAGTAATATATCCTTGTTCAGGGAATGTCCTTCTCTCTCTCCATTCTACATCCATGATGGATATTACCATGTGGTCCAGTCCCACACCCACTGACTGGATGTTTGACCCAATTAGGACAAGGTCCCCTTCCCCTGGGATTTTCTAACTTGAAACTAATAGTCATCCTCTCTGCTAGCATCTGAAACTGGAAAATATAAAACTACAGGGATGTTTTCTGTCATTGAGTCACTAACTCAACAACCATTTGTGAGGCAATGATGATGTGCTAGAAACCATGCAGTGAACCATAAGCAAAGTCCCTGCCCACTAGTGGGGAAGACAGATGATAAATAAATAGTAAGTAATTATATTGTATGCATGTGAATATATGGTATGTTGATGGGACAAGAAGGAAACCCTCTGTCTGTAGAAATCATTACCTGCAATGTCCAAACTCAGACTAGGGAGGAAAGAAAATAAAGCAAAACTGTAACAGGGAGTGAATATGCTGTCCTATGTACATTATTCTGACTAGCCATAGAATAAAACTAAAATAAAAATGTACTAACAAAGTAAGCTTATGAAAGTATTTATATAAAACTACCCATGTTAATCTTTATAAATGTTAAACCCAGTTTGTTCACCTCTGGCCAAGTTCTCATTACAGATTAACTGCTCTGTACCAGAAACAAGGAATGCTAATAAACACTGGCAATTAAATCACAGATGCCCAGTTGAAGTACTTTGAAAAGTAACATCGGAACTGAAAGAATGAGCCTCAGCAAGGACTGCACATCGCCAGAAATTCCACCAGCCCCCTCCCTTTAATCTCTTTGTTCTACTTGCCCTCTCCCACCTTATAAAAATCTCTGCCTGCCATGAGATGTTAAGATGGTTTTTGAGGCATGATCCTGCCATCATCTCAGGTTGCCGGCACTTGAATAAAGCTCTTTCCTTCACATCAGCATCTATCTCATGAGTTTGGCTTTCATGGAGGCAGGTAGCTGGACCTGCAGGTCATTTTCCTGGTTTCAAAACTGGAATGCTCATTGTAACAGGTGTCTGTCTCCCATGCTCATTTATATGGTTTTAAGCATGAAAACAATGATAAAACTATCATATTGAACCTTATTTTGTGAAGGAGTTCAAGGTATCCAGCATTACATTCAGTACAGTAACTCATTCTGTATGCCTGCACTTAGAGATGAACACTAAAAATTAGCCGAATTGTATAGATGCAGATATTGATGCATAGAGAAGTCAAGTAACATGGCCAGTGTCACAGAGTGAATAGCAGAACAAGCATTAAAACCCAGGCTGCCTCCCACTGGAATCCTTGTTTTGTTGTGTGTGTGTGTGTGTGTGTTTTAAACATAGTTATTGATTTTGTTTTTTACAGAAAGGAAGGGAGAGGGATAGAGAGTTAGAAACATCGAAGAGAGAGAAACATCGATCAGCTGCCTCCTGCACACCCCCTACTGGGGATGTGCCCACAACCAAGGTACATGCCCTTGACCGGATTCGAACCTGGGACCCTTCAGTCCGCAGGCCGATGCTCTATCCACTGAGCCAAACTGGTTAGAGCTGGAATCCTTGTTTTTTTACCGCTTACTGTGCCACACTGCCACAGAGCAGCCTCCTTGCCCAGAAACTGCGAATTGAAGTTCACAGTACTTCAAGGAGCTTGCAGCCAACCTGGGGAGGCAAATTCATCAGGGGAAAAGTGTGACACAGTTGCTGGCATTACACAGACAAAATTACATGTGATTATAGAAAGATTTGTGTGGACTTGAATTCCCAGATCCCTCTAACCTTCTGGGGTCATCCAAAGGGCAAGCCCACCGACTTTCAAGCTCTGTGGCTCTGACCAAATGCCTGCTGCCTCTCCATAAGGCTGGATGGAGGAGAACCTCCAGGGTGGAATATGGAAATGGAAACCCACTTCTGCTTGATATCTTGAACAAGCTGTCTTTGGTGCTTTCTGAAATGTAGGAGATGAAGCCGCATGGCTTCTGTCCAGCTCTCCCCCAACCTAACTCTTCTTTACAAGTTACTCAAAACATGTTCTTAGGATTTTCTCCAGGAGAATATACCTCAGCAAGGACTGCACATCGCCAGAAATTCCACCAGCCCCCTCCCTTTAATCTCTTTGTACAGCCAGTGCTGAAAGACGTGTCACACCAAATATTGATTCAAAATGAAATAGAAAGATGCCTTTCACTCTCTGTCAAATGCAAAATTAAATCCCAAACTACAAGGACTGGACTTGGATTTTTTATTCTTTTAAAAAAAATGCAATGCATTTCCATTAAGTTGGCTGCCAGTGAATTAAAGAAAAGGAAAGTAGGCATGTGTGGCTTCTTCAGTCAATCATTCATTCTGTTCTCCTACTTTTCAACCCTCCATTTCAGCCTTCCTACCAGAAAAGCCCAGGTCGGAAATTCTGTCTTCCAGAGAGAACTGAAGTCCTGGTGAAAGAATCTCCGGCCTCCAGGGAAAAGGGTGAGGGTGGGAAGAGGGGGCTGGGAAATGTAGCAGAAAAGTGGGTTAGGAAGGCATCTTTAGAAGCTAAAGTGCTTGGAAATTGAATGTCAAAGCCCAACCAGGTTTTTCTTCCCTAAGGGCACCTTTTCTCATCTGGAGAAATATTAACTTCATTTCGACACTGCTCTCCTGGAATTCACAATTGATATAGTTCAGGGAACAGCAGCAAACCCAGGACAGGTCCCCTCTCCCCAGGCAGGATTCATCTTGCTCTGACTGCCCCCTAGCACAGGCTCCCACACCTTCACCAGTCCTGAAAGTGCCTCTACCTCCCACTCCCGATACCCAGGCTAGGGATTTCCCCTCACTACCCCACAGAATTCTGATCACCAAGAACATGTCTCATTCATCTAGAATTCCCCAGAGTTTGAAAGGGTGGGAAGAGCAGGAGTTTTGAAGTTACACAGGTCTAGTTTAAACTCCGACTCTTACATTCAATAGGTGAGTGACTGACTTAGGTTATTAAACCCCTCAGGGGTTCCATGTCCTTACCAGTACAAGGAGAGATAGTGATACATGCCTAACCAAGTTGCTCTGTTCATTAAAAGAAAACCTAAAATAACCCACATTTTTTGAAGGATTGCTATGTGCCGGGCACTATTCGGAGCTATCTGCACACCTTGCTTCCTTTCATCTTTATAACAGACCATAAGACAGATTCTAGTCTGAGCTCTATTTTATAAACATGGAAATCGAGGCTCAGAGAAGTTAGGTAAGTTGCCTAAGGTGCTTTAGCCTGGAAGACACATAATAATCATAACAACAACAATAGCTATGCTTCATGGTACACTGCCTATATGCCAGAGAAGTGCAAAATATTTTACTTATCATATGTGTTCCACAGTTTTTCAGCCCAGGAAACTGAGTCTCAAAAAGATGAAGTAACTTTCTGTGCCTACTCAATCATTATGTAACAGAGCAGAGCTGTAACCCCAGATCTCTGAGTTAAAGTCTTGGAGCTTCACCATTACTGACTGTCTGGAGATGACAGATTCATCATGCAGTAGCTCCTTCATATATTTTGTTAAATCAAATTGACTCTATGGAGAGTTTTCCATTCAAACACATTAGATTTCTTCTGGAGGAAATATAGGTTTCAAGTCTTATGCATAGTGGGTTTGATTTTCTTTTTAGTTTCTTCACGAAGAGACAGGGCTCTAAAAGAGAGGACAGTGAGGTTGAGTTGGGGTTATAGTACTCAACCTCTACTGTTCAAGCCTTGAGAAGAAGGCCAGCTCACCCTCTCCTTAATTTGGGAACCAAAATCAACAACATTCATTACAGCTTCCCCAAGCTGCTAGAACCCATCCACAGCCACATTTTAGAAAATGAACATAAAGCTCTTCATTGGAAAGTTTCAATGCCAAAACAATGGTAGCAATACAAACAGCTAGTAAGAGAGGGTTGGTTACGTAGGATCCACCAACTGTATGTGCATCCATGAAAACAGTAATTCTGAAGACTAGAGAAAAGCAGAGGAGAATGCTTAGAATGTTTACTAGGTGTTGCTAACTGATAAAATACAATGTTGTGTGCAGCCTATAATTGATTGTATCTGTTTACAATATGAATATCTATAAAAGTGAAAAGCAGAGATGAATACAAAAGGAATTAAATGTTTACTTACAATGGTGGAACTTCGGTGGTGTTCGATAGATTTAAAAACCAGCCTATTGTTTTGACAGTAAAACATCAGAATGACATGTCACTGGTAAATCACACTGTGGACACTGCCCCTAGAGGAGTGTCGTGGAAGAACAGGCAGCAACTATTCACAAATATGTTTCCTTGCCATTATTTCCTTACCCCATAGACATAAGGGAGACGAATAAAGAGAACAAGCACGTGGAATAATAACTTGCTCTCTGGCCCACAGGCATGTATCTCTATGTGCTACTTTTTATCCGAGGCTTTGGTAAAGAAGGGATGTGCTTTCTATTCTCCCAACACTGCCTTTTAAGTGAAATGCAGAAGAGTCAGGAACAGCCTGCTCACTGGGATGCAGAGGTGAAATGCAGAGGGTCCATGACTTGAACCAGGATTTGGCACATCTAGCCCAGAGGTCTTTTCCTGCACCAGGCATTCTTTGCACTGTCTGTGATTGCAGATAGCTCTTTGTGCATTTGCGGGGCATACAGTCACCATGCAGAAGTATGCTTCAGAGCCTCAAGAGGGTGCCCAGTTGTGCACTTACCTTCCTGGCTTCTGAACACCTATTTCCCCTCATCACTTTAAGCCCTGCCCCTTTTGCCAGTCTCTTCTCCCAAGCTCCTCAGCCTCAGGGCTCTGAACTGGGAGGGCTTGTCTCTGTGCTCCCTCTGGGGCTGACTCAGAGCTTTAGCCTTGATCTCTCTGCAAAATTAAAGGCTTAACTCCTGTGTCAGGGAACAAGATCGGGGGAAAGCATTGGGGAAATCTACACAATTCTGTTCAACAGCCCAGACATCACCGCTCCCATCTTTACTGTCTAGGCCCTTGCAGTCTCCGGCATCACCGACGGACCACAGGGGAGTGAGGGGATAGATGCTCTATGCAGACACCCAGGCGGACAACAGCCACAGGGAGGCCCTCTGATTGAAGCCCTCATAGTCTTCACTGAGAGCAAGAGGTGAATTCTCTATGTGATGGGGCAAGAGTACATGCTAGATGCTTCTCCCTGCCCAGTCCTGTGTGAAAGAGGCCGTGTGTGTGTGTGTGTGTGTGTGTGTGTGTGTGTGTGTGAGAGAGAAATAAGCTCAGGAAGTCAAGTCCAGGCCTTCAAAAAATCTACAAAATCTACGTCCACACTAACCTGGGATCTAATTTCCGGCCTGGGCCTCTTTGTTGAATAATGTCCGAGGCTACCTCTCTCACAGTGCATTTCCTTTTATTCAAGTGAAGCCTTCCCTCCTGCCTGGGTTGTAGGTCATGATCTTGGCTGCTCCCTGCAGATTGAAAAGGTTGACTCCCAGATCTATACATGACCAGCTTAATTCTAGAGAGACTGTCTGAAGTACTTCACTGTGGTTCAGTTTCCACAAATGCCTCCTCATGCATGAAAGTGCAAGGAGATTTAAGGAGCTGGCATTTGCTCACAAGGTCTCCTTCAGTGGAACGGCGCCGAACATGCTACCTACCTTGCTCTGCCACCAAAACATAACTCTCCTCTCTCGGCACTTCTATCTTCTGACAGAGCAGCTTGGCCCTGAGCAAGTGGAGAGCCTGACTCAGAACTCTTAGGTTCTATTGTACTGAAATGTGCTACACTCACAGGGTTAGGCCACAACTTATCTTAGCACTATAAATGCTGGTTCTCAGAAACAGCCAGAAAAAGCTTAATTCTGTCAGAATGAGTCACCAGAGTGACCAAAAAACCCTCTGACACCACACAGAAGACAAATAAAAAATATATCATTTTTTGGAGTTGGAAGAGAACTGGGTTTTATGTCTCATTTGGGTTTTTTCATCCCCAATTTATTTTCATGCTTCAACCATCAACTTTTCTTACTTTATGAAAACAAAATAATTAAAATCAAAGGTAAAATCTTGATGAATCTAGTGCTGGTTTTACTGAGTTATGGAATTCCAGTTTCTAATTTCACAAGACTAGAAGCAGCATTCTCTGATGAGGGAGTCGGTCTTCAGGTCATACAAGTGCAAGGAGCCATACACACAAAGTTTCCAAAATCAGAAGTCACAGAGAATCGACATTTTCTCCAGAAATGCAAACACTATATTCGGAAACTTCAGTCTTCTGTTCAGTCAACAGAATGCCCTCCCATAGGTTCAGTACACCTTCTTCCTGAGTTTGAAACACCTTGTGCAAATCTGCCATTATTCAGGCACTCACAGCACTGGCCCCAACAAACACACACGTGTGGATACACACACACACACACACACACACACACACACACCTTCTGATAGATGGTCCTATATTGCCTCAATTGAACAGATTTATTTATTGGAACACCAGAGACCAGAGTCCTCTGAAAGTATGACTGGCCATTGTGAGTGAGCAACTCTGTGAAAGGACTTGTAGTAACCTGTTAGGACTTCTGCTTATACCCTAGAGAGAAAGCTTCTGTGACATTAAGTGACATTAGACTTACTAAACTGCATTTAAGCCTCTTGTCAATTATAAGTGAAGATCCATCCCATTTTATCTATTTGTGTCTAAGTAGAGAAAGGAACTAATGAGTCCTGATTCCACTGTGCCCATGTGACTGAGATTTGAATTTCTCTCTGCTTCACTGTGGATAAGCTCATTCGTTTCATTTCAGGGTAAATGCATGCTCTGTCCATTTCTGCAAACCAGGGCCTACTTGTAGGCTAAATAGGATGCAATTTGTTCAGTTAATTGCAAGTTTCTAGAAAGTGCCAATGTCTAATAGTGTGTCTTCCCCTAGGTTGCAATTACTGATAAAATTCCATAATTCAAAAAATTATTTTGGGTAAGGAAATCTTCTGTCAAAATGGAAATTCTCTTGGAAAGTATACTACAAGGAGTCATTATATGGCATTTACCCCACTGAGAATTTTGTATGACATTCTTTATGTTATATGGATCAAGAAGGAAAAGGGAAATATGGGTCTGGAGTATGGGCATTACATGAAGTCTCCAACAGCAATGAGGGCAACCATAACTCAGGGGAGATGGGCAGAGAAAGGGGGCGGTAGAAGAATGGTGAAAATCATTGATTCTATTCTTCACCTATTGGCCAGATTCCAAAGCTGCAACCCATGAGCCAGGTCATAAAAGGAGGCTTCCCATATGGATTGCTGTGATATTACCCAAGAAAAATTGTACCAGAGTTAAATAGACCAGGAAGACTTTATTTAAGACTACTACAACAGGGGGAGAGATTGGACTCCACCAAAACAAAATTTTTCAACATCAAACGGTAAGTTTTAACCAATAGGGTGAGCTAGTAGAAAGTTCTGGAGGACATTAGAGGAGAGGTTGGTTGGTCAGTGTGATTAAGCCATCTCTGTTTGCTGATTGTCCCTTAGGAAAGTAGAGCTACTAACCTCCTTGATGATTACCTTTCAAAGGGATGGCTTCCAGGTCCTTGAGAAAGACATCCCAGTTGTAAAACTGGCAAGACGCTAGGAGAAGATTTATATCTTAAACAAGCAGACAAGGAATTCCCAATCACAAGTTTTCTAAAATAAATAAGAAAAGGAAGGTCAGGAGCCAGTCTAAAGTTTAGACAAGCTGAAGGGAATACGAAGGCCGTCTTGGCCAAAATACAGTGATGTTGGTGAATATATAATGAGCATATACTAGGCTCCCGGTTTTTCACATGCACCACTTTATTTGACAGCAATGCTTTATTGTCCTCATTTCCAGATGAGGAAACTACTGTAAAACACAGAGGGCTAGGTTTCCTGCCCACGGTTATACAGGACCCCGGTAGTCAGCTATTACTAGTAGAGTCTACAGTTGTAACAACTCTACTTAGCTTTCTTGATGCTGATATAGTAGAAAGTCAATCTGTGTATCTCAATGTCGAACCTTCAAATGAATCTTCCTCGAGTAGAGGCAGAACTTGAGACTGCTTTTAGAGAACAGAATATGTCAAAGGTGATGAGACTAGTCCTCCATGGTTATATCACAGAAGACCCTGTATTGGCATTCAGAACTGAGAGATTCTGCCTCTGGGTTTGAAGAAGTGAGCTGCCATGTTAGGAGAGAGCCCCTAAGAGCCACATGGGAAGAAACCATGGGGATCTCTAGAGATGAGAGGAGCCCGGGTGACAGCCAGCAAGAGAATGGGGCCCTCGGTGTGAATTCTGACCTGAATTGAGCCAATAGTATCCTGAACTTGGAGAGGAACTTTGAGCTTCAGGTGGGAACATAGCCCAGCCAACACCTTGACTGTAGTCTTGGGAGACCCTGAGCAGGAGACCCAGCTAAGCTGTTCCCACACTTATGACTCCTGTGTAACTTAGAGTTTGAATTGAGTTGTTGACACTTCTGTTGTCTGGGCAATGCTCTGGCCCTCATTTACTGTAGCAACCTCCTAAAAGCTCTCTCTCCAAACTTGCCTGCGGTGGATATCTCTTGAAAGTGTATATCTTTTTTATTTTTAATTAATTTTTTAATTTTTAAAATATTTTTATTAAAGTTTACTTTCAATATTATTTCCTATCGGTTTCAGGTGTACAGCATATTGGTTACACAATTATAGACTTTACAAAGTGTTCCCTGCAATACTTCCAGTATCCACCTGGCACCATACTCGTTATTACAATAGTATTGACTATATTCCCCAAGTTGTACTTTACCTCCCCGTGAACAGTCCATAACTACCAATCTGTGCTTCTTAACCCCTCACCTCTTTCCCTAGTCTCCCAAACCGCCTCCTCTCTGGCAGGTAACCAGTCTGGTCTCTTGATATATAATTTTTCAATAGCAAATGTAGCATTTGCTCCTAAAAATCTATAAGCTAAAGTCCAAACTCATGATATACTATAAAAAGCCCTCCCCAGTTTTGTTCCAAATACCACGTTTCCTAATCTCTTGTCACCTCCTTCATGCACTACTCATTCATCCCTTCTTTCAATCAACTTATAGTCATCTAATGCCTACCATTACCAGAAATTGTCCTGTGATTATGAAACCTAACTGATAACATTTCTTCCAATGGAAGTTTCTAATGGAGTTCAACAATCACAGTTTAACATCCAAAAAGTCCATGGCTTGCCCTAGCCAGTTTGGCTCAGTGGATAGAGCATTGGCTTACAGATTGAAGGGTTCCAGGGTTCAATTCCAGTCAAGGGCACATACCTCAATTGCAGGCTCCTGGCCCTGGTCAGGGTCATGTGGGAGCAACCAATTGATGTGTCTCTCTCACATGGGTGTTTCTCTCTGTCTCTCCCTCTCCCTTCCACTCTCTCTAAAAATCAATGGAAAAAATATCCTTGAGTGAGGATAAAAAACAAGTCCATGGCATGAAGAAAGCAAATGGTATAATCCCAATTCCGCCACTTATTGTTTCCAAGAATTGGGAGAAGTCAACTTTTGTCTCTGAACTTCAATGTCCTCACTTGTAAATATTGGAAATAACACCTATCATCTCATGGCATTATTAAGAAGGATTTAACTAGACAATACAAATAAAGTTATTAGCATAATGCTGACTACAAAGTGAAAGTCTAATAAGTATTAGTTAAATGTTGATGTTCAGTTTGTATTTATTGACATGTATATTGCACACGAATGGGGGAAGGACCAGGAGCTCAGGGGGAATGGCAAGGCAGGTGCTCAGGGGGAATACGCCTTGGGTTGGGCCTGGAAGGGTGACAGGACTTAGACCAAACGTGGGAGGTTTCCAGGTGAGGAGGACAATGTGTGTGAAGACACAGATGCCTGACACAGCAGGGTGTGTGGCAGACATAGTAGTTAGGCTTAGCTGAGGAAAAGGTGCATGCGAGAGAACTTAAGTGCTTCTCATTGATTTTCCCAGTGCCCATCTTTGCTCCCCACAAAATCAAAAGAAAAAATGCATACGTGCCAGACATTGTCCTAAATGCTTTAACTCTACGAACTTGCTGAATTCTACCCATCAAGGTAAGTACTATGAACAACCTTATTTTGCAGATGGAGAAAAGTGAAACCAAAAAGGGTAAGTATTTTACTAGTTGTACAACTAGTACTTGTAGATCTGAGATTTGAACCCATGCAATAGAGCTCTTAATTCTAACTAACACACACACACACACACACACACACACACACACACACACACACACTTCCAACCCCCACCAAACCTAATAGACACAAATAAACACAGAAGCAAGGATGCAATTGGGGGAAACAATTGGGCAAACCAAATCATTGACGCTCATGTAGTTTACTCTCTTTAACACAAACAAGAAAGATGTAACTTTGAAAGTGTAAGTGACTTTCCCTCCATATTAAACACAGTAAATGGCAAGAACAGAATTCAAATACCTTCAGCAACATACTGTACCAGTGAATGCACACATACATCCATTTTACACAGACACGTGTGGTATGTATACATTCACGCATGTTGGGAGTATTCATTTAGTAGAGTAATCTGGTGGGTTTTTGCCCATAACATTATGTGCTTAGTACTTAAAATCAATCAAATATTGAGCCATTGGCCTTCTAGTTGAAAACTACTTTGAAACATATGCAAGCAATATCAGACACAGATTTCTTAAAATATCTTGAAGCATTTTTTTTTGGGGGGGGGAGAATATTTTAAATGAATAAACTACAGACTGTCAACGTATATATGAAGATGTGCTCATTTTAGAATGCAAATAATTCAAAACATCCCCACGGTTGTTTTGAATTTATATATACATATAAATTTTACATTTTTTCTAAAACATACTTTTTAAATGTATTTAATTTATTTTCCAAAACACACTTTTAAATGCACCTAGCTTTCACAAAATGTTCTCACTTCATCATTTAACAAATATTTCTTAAATGCCTACTAAATGTGATATACTATTCCTGGGCATGTGGGCACTTGGGATATAAAACAGACATGATCCCAGCCCTAGTGACACTTATATTGTAGCAGGGGAAGATAAACAATACATAATACATTTAACAAAAATGGTGTCTATTCCAGGGGAACAAGAAAATATAGACCAGATAAGGGGGACTTAGAGGTGGGGGCTGCAGTGTTAAATAGGGGTGACAGGATGACCCTTTAGAGAAAATGACAATTGAGAAAAAAACTTAGTGATGGTGAGAGGTGGGTAGTTAGGTATCTAGGATAAACGCTTTCTAGGCAGATAAGCAGCAAGAGCTAAGGCCCTGGGGCAGGAGTGTGTCTGGCATATTTAAGAAATACCAGGGAGGCCAGGCTGGAATGATCAGTGGTTGAGTGTCAACCTATGAACCAGGAGATCATAGTTCGATTCCCAGTCAGGGCACATGCCCAGATTGTAAGCTTGAGACCCAGTAGAAGATGTGCAGGAGGCAACCTATCAATGATTCTCTCTCATCATTGATGTTTCTATATCTCTCTCCCTTCCCCTTCCTCTCTGAAATCAATAAAACTATTAAAAAAAAATAAAATAAAAGAAATACCAGGATGGGTAAAGTGGTTGAAAAAACATGACTAGGGTTAAGAAATCATAGGAGAGGTAATAGAGAGAGATCATCCAGGGACTACACTTTGAAATAGATTTGAGCACACAACTGTTACAATCTAACAAATGTTCTAAATTTGTCTTAGGGAGAACTGTGAAAGAATGGAGCATTAATCCAAGTGAGAAAGGATGGTGACACGGGGAAACTTCAATACTTCACCACTAAGCACCGTTTCCTGTAGAATGTTTGAAAATGAACAACATAACAAAACGTTCTAGTATTTTTAATTTCAACAACCAATCATATTCCTAATGCCCTACATTATTTTTTAAATCACATACAAAGTTTAAAATATGCTTCTTTTGACTCTGTATGATTTTTGTCTTTCAGTTAACTGGATTACATTCACTGATTTTCCAATATTATAATAATTGTTTGTGCCTAGGGTAAACCCTCACGGTGTTTCCTTTCTTTGGTGTTTGTTTAAATTTGACTGTGCTCTGGGCTTTGTCATAAAAAATTATTTGTAGTTACAATTTCAGTCATAGGGAAAAGGTTGGTTTTTTTTTCAGAGAAATTTTGTGTTGCTTGCCAACACTTGATATTGTCAAGTTTCTGGTGTTTTTGCCATTAGCACAGTTCTTAATGTTGATATGACCTCACATTAGTGACATAAAATGTATTTTGTCATATTTTTTGTTGTTTATGACACCACTGAATTCTATTCCTTGACACTTATTTTAGACCTTTGGATTTATAACTAAAGTGAAATTGGTCTGTTTCTTTCTTTTTTTCTTATACTGTATTTTTTTTGTTATAAAAGTCTCATAGAATAAGTTGAATACAATTCTCTTATTTTCTAAAATAAATTGTATACCATAAGAACTTTTAAATTTGTTTTATTTACCTTTCCTTTGCATTCTCCCTGCCCCCCAGTTTCTACTGGACTAATAAAGATTCTTATCACCCATTTGTCTCTGCTGATTTGAAGCTATAAATTATGTTACTAATCTTCAAATATTTTTCTTAAATTTAATTTCACATTTTTCTAATAAAGGCTAAAGTTATTCTATGCTTTTCCCCTTTGCAGAACTTGTCAGAAATCCTAGCAGGCCTTAAAAATGCATCATACACCCCTTTTCTTATTGCTATGTTTTTGGTTTTACCTTTTAAATGCAAAAAAAGTTTAATTTACAGACATAATTTTTAAAATATATTTTAATTGATTTTTTACAGAGAGGAAGGGAGAGTGATAGAGAGTTGGAAACATCAATGAGAGAGAAACATCAATCAGCTGCCTCCTGCACACCCCCTACTGGGGATGTGCCCGCAACCAAGGTACATGCCCTCCTTGACTGGAATGGAACCTGGGACCCTTCAGTCTGCAGGCCGACGCTCTATCCACTGAGCCAAACTGGTCAGGGCTACAGACATAATGTTATTGTTTCTGTGCTCACTTGTTTTTCCTCTGGGCTCTGCCCTGTGCTTACATCTCCTCTCCCTGAAGTGCCCGTTGTAACACATCGTTTGGTATTATTCTGTAAACGGTAAGAGTCTTTGTGTGACTAAAACCGCCTTTACTTTACCCTCCTACAGGAATGAAGATTTAGCCGAGCATAAGAGTCTAGGAAAACAGTGAGCTTCCCTCGGGATTTTCTATAGATGATTCCTCTGTCTTCTGGACATACTTCAGGGTGATAAGTCTGTTCTGAGTCAAATTACAACTCATGTGAAGGTAATCTCTTCTCCCTTGGCTAGCTTTAAAGATTTTCTCTTAAATGTTTTACAATTTCACTCCTACGTGTCAAGTTATAGATTTGTTTTTATTTTTCCTGCATGGCATTTGTTGTGTATTTTCTAACTAAGGACTCGGAGTTTCTTAAAAACCTGAAAAATCCCACTCAGATATTGCTTTTCCACACTCCTTCCAGAATTCGTGCACCTATGGCAGGGGCTTATCCATCTTACGCCGCTCACTTAATGATCTTCCAGTTTTTACTTTGTTTGGTCATGACTTGATTCTCGATGAATTCTTCAATTCAGCTTCAACTGGCTCTTTTTCCTTCAGGTTCATTCCACATTTCTTCTAATCTGTTTAATTTCCATAAACTTCAAGATTTTAATTTGACCTTTTTAGGCGTTTCCCTTCCCCCCAGTTCCTTTTTGTCATAATTTTAAAGTTGATTTTAGTGGATGTTCTCTAAATATTTACTTTTTCACATCCTAAACGTACATTATTTAAAGTCATATAAAATTCATTTCACAAGAACGGATTCGTATTGGAATTAGTTATGAGCCTTCTTTCTTCACGTTGGATTTTTTTGTGTGTCTATGAGCTTGAGAATTGTATGTGTAGCCTCCTTGGAGGTGCAGGGACCCTCCCCCTCTGTGCTCAGGCTTCTGAATGTACCGAGTCTGCCCCATGCCAGGCCCAGAACTAGATTTAAAACGGCATCCCAAGGCATTGCCTCAGAGTGATTCTTGAGAGCATTACAGATTCAGCTGGTGGCTATGCTGGTGGTTTCCTTGTTACGAATTCTTTATTCCCCCCCCCCCCCCCCACCTTACCTCTCTAGCTTACAGCTTCCTCTAAAGTTATGAAGCAAACAGATTTTCGGTGAAAGATTTCTTCAGTTTCCTTTTACTGGCTGTGAAGGACACACTGAGGCTGCCTCCTGTCTCCAACGGAATATGGAACACTTCTCTTCACAGTTACTCCCCTGAGCCCAGCTTCTGCCTACCATGTGCTCACTCTTACAGTGGTCGGCAAACTCATTAGTCAACAGAGCCAAATATCAACAGTACAATGACTGAAATTTCTTTTGAGAGCCACATTTTTAAACTTAAACTATATAGGTAGGTACATTGTTATTAACTTCATTAGGGTACTCCTCAGGCTTAGGTAGAGCCACACTCAAGGGGCCAGAGAGCCGCATGTGGCTCGCGAGCCGCAGTTTGCCGACCACGGAGAGGACAATGGTCTGTAGCTATAAAGGAGTAGCCTGTGGACTTTGGTCAACAGCAATTGGAAGAAGTCTAGACAGAATTTTGAAAACTTTGATGACATTGGAGATGTAATGAGGTTGCTTGGACTCAAGGAGCCTGATGATAAAGAAAAGGAGGCACATTGAAATGAGCACAATTTCTGGAAGCCTTGCCTACCCTTGGGGACTTGCCTATTGTTGGCACAGGAGGTGAAGCTGAGGAGCTTGGCAGAACCTCTGTGCTACAAGACAGAAAGCTAGCAAAGATATTTAATACCTCATTGCTGGAAGCCAATCCACCCTGGCTGCTTGAGGCAGTCACTGCAGGGATGTTTCTAGGGACCTGGCGTATATGGCATACTGTTCTTAATATGTTTGCTCCCCCTCTTAATGCTTCCCGAGAAAGGTTGTTCCCCCAGGTGAGGATTTTTATCAGTAAACCCTTTAACTGAGAGTCAGAGGGGTGGTTGGTCACTTTGATCTTTGCTTGGAGTGACCTCCTTCAGTTACTTCCTTGTAGCTTAGTGGAACAATAGAGTAACCTTTGAATGGAGATGGGAAGCCCCCTGGCCTTTTGTATAGAATGGATAGGATTGGGACCAAATAGTATATATACAGATGTTAGATGACAATAAAGAGGGGTACCTGGCTAAGAGGAACCTGGCCATGATGATCACCTAAACACTGCCTCCATGTCATTCATTCTCCGCCGACTCCGTCCACACCTTGGGGAACCCCTGGACCCGCTGGGGCTGGACCCCAGAACCTCATGAGGCTGAGGATTTTAAAAATATAGACTCCTGCAGCTGGCAAGGCAATCTAGTCAGGAAGAAATAAGATCGATGAGAGAAGAGAGGTAGAAGGAAGTGAACGTGGCACTCAGTGGTGTCGACCAAGGTTTCTCATCCTCCACACTATTGAGTGTCAGGACAAATAATTCTTTATCCTGGGGGGTTGCCCCTGCATTGTAGGATGTTTAGCAGGATCCCTGGCCTCTACCCACTAGATGTCAGTAGCAACCCACCCCCAACCCCCACTCCCAGAGTTGTGAGAACCAAAAATGTCTTCAGACACTGTCCAATGCCCCCTGAAGGGCAAAAGCACCCTGATTGAGAACCAAGAGTTAGAGGCTTAAAGTATTTGCCAAAGCCTTAAGGTATGCAGAGTAACAGGCTGAGACACGAAGAAAAATTTAAAAAGCTAAATAACGGAGCAGAATGTTGAAGTCACTAGGTACTGAGAGGAGATAAAACTTAGAATTTCCTAGGGGAGGGATCCTAGCAAACAACCCAGGCTCTAAACTGGTGCCTCTGAGGAGCTCCATGTCAGGACTAGGAAGATCCATTGTAGCCGGAGACTGACAACATAGTCAAACCAGCACTGAGGAGCTCAGCTCTTGACTACAGGTGACCTGCACTACTCCAGCTAACTGCCAGGAAACAAAAAAATCATCCCCAGAGGAACATCATGTCAGCCAGAAACTCTATAATTTTTTTTAATACATGATGTCTGGTTATCAGTCAAAACTTTCTATGCATAACTAGAAACAGGACCAAAAGAAAATAAAACAGATAATAAAATGCATCCATAGGTGACCAAGATATTGAGGTGATTAAATATGGACTTTAAAATAAATATTATTCAACCAACTGAGGTCAAGAAAGTAGATGACAAGATGGAAATGATAAAGCTTACATCTTCAAATGTAACTTTTAGAACTAAAAATGTAACTGTTACTGAGAAATCAATATATGGGCTTAACAGTGGATAAGACATTTCTTGGTTCATGACCCCACACCACTCTGACATTGCTTCCATGGTTACACCTCTTTAGGCTTCGATTCTCTTGCTTTCTTCTACCAAGGGTCTGCATGGATACATTAGGCCCACCTAGATAATCCAGGATGCTCTTGTTCCTAGTTCTTAAATGTAACCACACCTGCAAAGTTTAATAAAATTTTGTTAAATTTTCTAAAATATGTGAAACTATATACTGAAAAGTAGAAAACAGTGCTGAGAGAAATTAAAGATCTCAAAAATATGGAGAGATATACCATGTTCATGGATCAGTTGACTCAATATTTTTAAGATGTCAATTCTCCCTAAATTGGTCAAGGGATTTTGTTTTCTGTTTGTTTGTTTTCTGTTTTTGTGTGTGAAAATTGACATGTGGGTTCTAACATTTACATAGAAATGCAAAGAAACTAGAAAAGCCAATGCAACTTTGAAAAATAACAAAATTGGAGGACTTACACAAGCTTTGTAAAAAAAACTTTTCTATAAAACAAGCATAATCAAGAGAGTATTTCACTGGTGTGATTATATGTATATAATCCCTGGAAGAGAAAAGAGAGCCCCAAAATAGAGTGACTCATAAATAACTTTTTATGAAAAATAATAGGGGAATTGTGTGAGGAAAATGATTATGAAACAATTGGACATGTGAAAAAAATAAACTTTGACTCTTTCTTATTACATAGTATTCAAACATTAGCCTGCAATGGACTGTGGACCTAAATGTATGAACTAAAACTGTAACATTCTAAAGACCACATATGAGACCAATCTTGGTCATCTTGGTAGACAAAGATTTCTTAGCACACAGAAGGCATAGACCACACACACACACACACACACACACACACACACAAAGTGGGATTTTTCAAAATGAAAAACCTTTGCTCTTCAAAAGAAACTTTCTTTAAAATATATTTTTGTTGATTTCAGAGAGGAAGGAAGAGGGAGAGATATAGAAACATCAATGATGAGAGGGAATCTTTGATCGGCTGCCTCTTGCATGCCCCACACTGGGGATCTAGCCCGCAACCCGGGCATGTGCCCTGGTAGGGAAGCGAATTGTGACCTCCTGGTTCATAGGTCAATGCTCAACTATTGAGCCACATCAGCCAGACCAAAAGAAACTTTTTTCTAAAAATATATTTTATTGATTTTTTACAGCGAGGAAGGGAGAGGGACAGAGAGTTAGAAACATCGATGAGAGAGGGACATCGATCAGCTGCCTCCTGCATACCCCCCACTGGGATATGCCCGCAACCAAGGTACATGCCCTTGACTGGAATTGAACCCGGGACCCTTCGGTCCGCAGGCCGACGCTCTATCCACTGAGCCAAACTGGTCAGGGCCAAAAGAAACTTTTAAGAAAATGAAAGGACAAGTCATATTAGATGAAACTATTTCAACACATATACCTCACATAAGATTGGATACAGAATATAAAGAAATCATTCAACTCAATAATAAAAATCCAAATAATTCAACTTTTTAAATTGGCAAAACTTTGAACATAAACTTGATTATAGACAAATAGATGATAAACAAGTACATGAAAAGATGCTTAATGCCATTATTTACCAGGGAAATGCAAATTTTAAGCCACAATGAAATATCACTCACTATACACCCACTACATTAACTAAAATTAAAAAGACTAATAATAGCAGATGCTAGGGGAGATTTGGAAAAACTAAAATAGCTGTTGCTGATGGGAATGCAAATACTACAATCACTTTGGAAAATAATTCAGTAATTCGCAACTATGTAAGCATTTTACCACAAGACTCAGCATATTTACCTGTAGGTATTTAAACGTGTAACTACATACACCCACACAAAGATTCTTACCAGAATGTTCATAGTGGATTGTTTCTTAATATCCAAAGGTTGGAAACAATCTATATATATACATGTACTGGTGCATTAAGAAGTTGTGTTAAATATATACAATTGAGCACTACTCAATAATAAAAGGAAATAAACTATTTATACGTGTGACAACTGGATGAATCACAAAACATTGTATTAAGTAAAAGACATCAGATACAAAAATTACCATTTGATTCAATTTTTATAAAATTCTAGAAATGCCAAAACTACAGGAACAGAAAACATGTTTGCCTGGGGTCCTGTGGGAATATTCTGGGGTGATAAAAATTATTCTGTACACATCCTGATTATGCATAATTGTAAAAGTTAATCAAATTGTTATATTTCAATATGGTAAGTTTTATTACATGTAAATTATGCTTTAATTTTAAAAATTCCAAGGAAGTAGGTAGGGATTGATATGGTAGGTCCAAATGCCAGTCTTAAAATTCAGACAGAATTCTAAAATGAACAATATCAAGATCAGTGTATTTGTATGACATGAATGAATATTTCCAAAGTGTGCAAAGAACCTGGACTGCTTTGTACAAAGTGTTTTCTTCTAATTATAGTTGTGAGAAGTCCTAGGAAATTCTTTAGTAATGGAGCTATGAAAATATATTCATTCGACTTAGGAAAATTCTAGTTGGTAACAACACAGAGGGAAGGAGGCAGGTAGACGTAATTTTCCAAAGCAAGTAATGAGCGAATGGATTCCCTCAAAGTGATAGAAATGGGCTGATCGTTTACATCTGACACTCAAACAAAACAAGAGCAAAGGGAAAATGAACCTCTAGGTATAATAAACATCCTCTGACCCGGGAGTCTGGAACAAAAATTACATGGAAAACTTCAACCCAGTAAATTACCCTTAAGAGAAGCTGCCTGCTGTAGAAAGATGGGGCTGCTGACGATGCCAGGTCAGATGCCAGCACAATTTGTAGGGGTGCAGTTTCCCACTTGAAAACAGTTGCTACGCTGTGAAGGGCATGTCAGAATCACTACCGGGCTTTTCAGAACACCGAGGAGCTCACCAGGGAGAAGGCAGCACGTGCATCTCATATCAGTCCCACCTGGACCCCGATTCCATTAAATATTCAGTATCATGAGGAATTCATTTTACATATAGGACTGGACTCCCTTCGGGACTGAAGTGCTGTGAGATCTTTGTTATAGAGCACTGTTGGGGACCGCGGGGCTCTGGCTAATTCCTGTGACACAAAAGTCCTGCGCTAATGACACATGGATCAGCGACTGTAAAGAGATTAGATTACATTACGCAGTGGATCTTTCTAAGAATGTTATCCAACATCCTAGTGAGTGAATGGAAGGCACTATTTACTGCATACACAATGGACACAGAGGTAAAATCTTTCATAGAGCATGATACCACCAGAAATAACTGAGAGGCAGAGAGAAATTCCAAGAACTGATGAATATGCATAAAAAGGGATTCCATCTCACTGGCTATCTTGTGACTGCAGATAAAAATTAGATTTTATTGCTTATCCATAAAATTGGCCCAGAATAAAAGTGGAGTTGAAAAATACCCAGTGTTTATCAATGGTAGGGAACATGCGCCATGACTATAAAAGACATTTGGCAAAATCTGTACAAAGGTGAAAACACATTTGCTTGGATGTAGGAATGTGTCCTTTTATCTTAAAAAGGAAAAGAACTATTAATTACCCCACTCATTTCTCTTTGGGCATTTGTCATTTTCAACTTTAAATTGCACTTGCTTTTGTATTGTATGTGACTTGTCAAACAGTATAAGATTGGTTTGGTTATCTAACTCATATTGCATCATGCCTTACTCAATGTTCAATAATAATTTGTAGAGTGAATTAATAGAAGATTACATATCAATGAATGAAACAAGCTAGACTTTTGTACTAGATTGTGTAAGGCAAGCTGTGAGGAGCTCAAAGATGCTTGTTGACTTCTGAAAATAATTATGTTTTTAAGTAATTAAATAAACATAATAGTCATCTAGAATATCATAATAAGTCTACATTGAAGGGACATGGAAAAGCCTAGGGCAGTCCAAGAACACAGATACACAATTATCTCAAAAAAGGAGGAGAGGATGGGAAAGCATTTGAGACCCAGGAAAGGGGGAAAAAGTGAGGAGTTATTCTGAGCAAATGTTTTAAGCATTTATTTATTTTGTGATTTAAAATATGAAAAATCATAGTTCAAAATATTTTAAGAAAATTATCATCCTTTTTTTTCAATCTTGGTAGAGAGCTCTCTAGAGTGATGAGTAAAAGTTAATGCAGAAGAGCGGAGAGGGAATAAATACATATGGCTCAGGCTTTAGCTTATTGGGTGGACTGGGTGTCAGTCAGGGAGCAGCAGCCCTAGACCAGGCCTGGATCTACTTGTATGTCTCCCTTGCCACCGGGGGTTCCTGCCTGGAGAACAAAGGGAGGGGATGGACCAGCAGGGGGACTGGCATTTTGAATGATGGGCCTGTCGGTCACTGGGTCACAATCTGCTGAGGGGTGTCTTGCCAGGAAGATGACACCGCCATTTGACATCCCAATAATTTCCTTGGTAACATATGCAATCAGTTCACACACCCAGCCCAGCACAGTTGGCTGGAGCTGGGCGAATGGGTGTGGACGTATTGGCACTCCTGAGAAGACAGGTGGGGAAGCTGAAGGAGGATTAAGCTGCTGGCTCAGCCAACAGAAATAGAGCTACATCAGAAGCTTCTTCAGCCCTGTGGTCTCTCGTCCGGATATATTTCTATTAAAGAGTTCTAGCTCAACCACAGAACGATAGCTCCAATTGCAGAACTGTGCTGTTAATTATGTTACTTCTGTCTTCATCCCACCAGAGGGGAAACTTCTTGAAGGGAGAAAACTGATTTATGTTTATCACCCTCCAGTTTTGTTTGAATAACCGAATGTGAAAAACTGCACATTACAAAACTGCAAAGTGCTGTTTAAATGCTTTTGTGTAGAAAAAAATTAAAGTAAAAGGAGGAAAAATATGTGAATTTTTAAATAAAAAATGAAGAACAAAATTTTAAGATATCAATATGTCACATCCTAAAAGTTATCTTTACTCTAGATAATAATTCCTAAGGCTTCGTGTTTCTCTGAGGACCCTCTTCTACATCCTTTTAATAAAAGTTAAGTGCTCCGAAGGCCTCCTTGGAATGCATCCACAATACAAGTGCTGCCATCGGAAATCGGGAAACTGGGTAATGGGGAAAAGCTAGCGGTGCATTGTTATGATGGTGGATGAATCCCAGGAAGTGGGGAGGGTCACAGCACACTGCAAGAGCACAGGATCGAGAAGATCACACCCAGCTCTATGGAACTGCAAGTCCATCAGAGCGACTTAGGTCCTCAGGGGTGGAAATGTGGAACAGGGCAGGGGACCAAGGCTGGGAGAACCCGAGGCAGCACTTCCATTTGCTGTGTTAGAAAGCAAAGACGCCTAGCTGGCGTGGCTCTGTGGTTGAGCATCGACCCATGAACCAAGAGGTTGTTGGTTTGATCCCTAGTTGGGCACATGCTCAGGTTTCTGGCTGGATCCCCAGTAAAGGGTGTGCAGGAGGCAGTGGATCGATGATGCTTCTCTCTCATCATTGATGTTTCTCTCTCTCTCTCCCTCTTCCTCTCTCTCTCAAATCAATAAAAACATATTTTAAAAAAAGAAAGCAAAGAAGAAGCTGGGGCTCATCCGGCTGTACCAGGATCTATTGACCGATTAACTGGTTACATGTAAACACTTCACAGGCAAAGACATACTGAACAAGCCCCTTCCCCAGGGACCCGTCCTCAAAATGCCCACCCATACAAGACAGCTCAGGAGTAACCCCAGGAACTGCACCCAGCAGTTGACAGAAAGGGGTGGCATGGGGACTGCCCTGTGGCTTAGCAAGCAGGGCCTGAGAGGAGTCAACCCACAAGGCTCTGGCAGCCCCTCTGGACTATTGATTACAAAGGAAAGCCAGCTGCAGGGAAGAGGGGGTTTTGGAAAGAGCAAAGCTTGGGAAGGAGACAGTAAATTTGCAAATAGATGCAAGGACCTAATGAGTGTTTCTCAGAGTCGAGCTTTGTTGGTTTAAAACCTAGGAAATCAGAGTGTAGAGGCTTCCAGATGGACCTAGGACATGAAAGAGAGGGAAGCCACCTTTCATCAAAACGCCTGAGATGTACGTGTGGTGGAAGCAGGCTGCTCTGGGGGCTGAGACAGAAAGCTTCGGGGCTCAGAGAAGAAGAATAGAATGTGCTGGGCCTTCCTGGGGACTTGGAAGCAAGAGTGGGCATACAACAATAGTAATCATAATTTAAAATGATTTTAATAATCATAGCTAGCAGTTATTCAATTCTACCTCTATGCGGTCACTGCAGTAAGTATTCTCCATAAATTTACCTCCTTTAATTTTCACTGCAAACCTCAGAGATGGATGCTATTCTTATTTCCATTTCACAGATGAAGAAACTGACGCTAAGGGAACTTAACGAACTTCCCCACAGTCAGGTATCTGTGGAACTAGTATTCAGCTTAGGACTGTCAATTCTTTCTCTGTGTGGTACAGTGTAGCCTTTGACCTGAGGTAGGGGAGAAGAGGACATCTAGAAGACAGGAAACTTTCTTCCTGGGTATAAGAATTTGAGGAGCTGGAGAAGTTTAAAACATTTGCAACAACTAATTCAACTTTCCTAACAGACTCACCCTAACATCCATCCAAATTCAGCTGATCTCCACCTCCACTGTTTCTGCCTGATGTAAGCCATGATCATTTTTTTCCTGGGTTATTGCAATTGTCTCCCAGCTTCCTCCCTAACCCTCATATCATCTATTCTTATCTTGGGAGCTACAGTGATTCTTTTAAAATGAAAATCAGATTATATTACTCTTTGTCTAAAAACCCATCCAGAGGCTTCACACATCACTTTCTATAAAAGCCCAAGCCCTTATAATGGCCTAGAAGACCCTACCTGATCTAGCTTTTCACCTGGCCTCACCTCCAATCTTCTCCCCTTGCTCCACTCCCTGCAGCCACAGTAACCCACCTTCAGGTCTTAGGCCCTTTGTACTTGCTGGTCCTTCTGCCTGGGACTCTCTTCCCCCAGATATCCTCTTGAATTCCCCCCTAACCCCCTCTCAGTTTACACTCAAGAAGTTGTGATCTTCCTTGATCATTCACAAGAGAATGGCACCTCCTCCCATGCATTATTTTTCTCCAGAGCAGGTATCAGAGTCTGACCTTCTAATTCATTACTTGTTTGTGATCTGCTCCCACCCCAAGGACAGGAGCTTCACAAAGGCTTTCTCTTCACTGAATCATGTCCAATGCCTGAAACGGTGCCTGGCATGGGTTCAATAAATATTTGTTTAATGAATCGATGCAAAACAGGTTCTCCTTTTGTGTTGGCATATCCTTGATGGTTTATTACCAATAATGAAAAGTCTAATTACTGTGAGGAAGGAAGCAGGACCTCTTGTGGGAAAAGCAGAGAAGAGGATGCTAAGTTAGGAAAGTGAAGGACAGCAGCAGATGGAGCAGGTCGATACGCAGCAAAGGAGATACTGAGATCATTTTATTCCATTATGAGAAGCTGAGAGTATACCTCTCAGGGATAAGAGAGGAGCTGGGTGTGTCACTCTCAGGCCTCTTTAGGGCCTGTTCCTTCTGCTATTGATGTAGAGTAGCCTAGGGACACGCTTTCTGAGAAAATCCTCATAGCCCATCTCTGTCCAATCAACCAAAGCTCTTGAGTTGAAGATGACGAGGAGTCTGAACAGTCCTGGATTAGAAGTCACCCAATTAGATGGCCAGGCACTCGGAAGGGGCCTGATGGCCACCGTGCAGGCACTTATGTTAATGCATCTCATCATCTCTAGGTGCCTGGGGGGAACACACTTTTCAAAATGGCTGTGTTACTTCTGAGAATTTAACCATTCATGTCGATTCACCTTTAGTGAATCACATCAGCACACACTATCTGATGTAAGTTTTCACAAAGGTACACTTGACAGCTTAGAGGTGATTTGTGGTCACATATATCTTTTCTGGGTGAAATGTGTCTGTTGTTACTGAAGTCCAAATTAAATTCATCACAAAGAGAATTTTCCCAGGAATTCCAGGTGTGCTTTCTATGGGTTTCGTTATACTAGAAGGCCCTGCTATTTTGGGTGAATTTCATGTTAGAGGTGTTTATTGTTTTCAGGTGCTCAGGATGAGACAACAGAAAACAGCTTTATACGTTAAAAGTTCTAAAAAATATAAATAAAGTATTGTTGGTGCTCTTGTCCCACTTCGGGCGTCCATTTATGCCGGGGTTCATGTCCCAGCATCAAGAAGGGTTCAGGAATCTGGAAAAGGGGCTGCGAGTAGATGACATAGGAATCCAGAGACTAATAAAGAGTCCAGAGATGAGATATAATTTTGAAAGGCATTGGGGGTCAGAGGACCTTCAGCTAAAGGAACTGAAGAGTGTCCCTCCTTGCTTTTATTAACACAATTTGTCCTAAGGCAAGGTGGAGATAATACACTTCAATGGGTAAGGTTTCAAAGGGTACAGAGTCCATTGTCAGAATGGGGGAATAGCCTACGGCTGTTCAGGTGTTTGGCCAGTAGGAGGCAATACATGTAGATTAAGATGCCCTTTAACTGTCTGGCAGCCACAATCAGTTTCCTATTCAGGTTTGGGGAGATGCCTTTAGCCATTCCCAGATGGTGACTACATGTGTGACTCAACCCTGTTGAGTCCCCAAGTTTCATCAACCTTTTGATGAAACTCTTAAAACTATGACATGCTGGAATTGGTCTACAGCAATAAAGAACTCAAAGCTACATAAGGACAAGGAGACTAATGACGTCAAAGTCTAGACTAGTTTAGTGTTCAAGAAAATGGATTCTGGACTCGAAGTGTGAAAGCCTGCTGTGCTATGTCATCTTGGGCAAATGACCAAGTCTGAAAAGCTTCCATTTCTTCATCTGTAGAGACCAGAAGTGACCACCCACTTAAGAGACCATTTGTGAGCAGTAGGAAGATAGCGTTTATAAAATGCAAGGACATACATTAGCAAACACTCACTAAGGATAATGCCCATCATCTGGTCCTTCTGCTACCAATCATTTTCCTCAGTCATCTCTTGGGATCCTTCAGCATCATCAAAACTATGGCAACTGGACCCAGACATCTGACCGATGACACCATCTACTCAGTAAGAGAAGTTTCCAGATCTTTGATACCCAGTTTGGTTATTTAATCTTAGATAATGCCAGCTACTTTAAACACTGAGTGAACTCCTTTGATGCTGCAAAGATCTTGCTTCACAATCTTGCTATGTCTTGGTGATCCCAAGACCCAGCTGGCTCTAGGCAGAGCTGCACAAACAGTGACCGTCTACAGAAGCAAGCAACTACCGACTACCTCTACGACAATTTCATTCTTTTGTTTTAATTTGTCTCTGGTGCCTATTACAGCCTCAGAACATACACTATCTTTTTCAGTTTAAATAAAACAAGTGGTGAAACTATATCTACATGTAGCCTGAAAGGGGGAAAAAATGATCCTGGAACCATTTAACAGCATTTTTAATTTTATAAAACTTAACATATTAATGATGTGTAATTTAACTTATGCAAACTGGGCCACTGGATAATCATATCTTGAATAATCCTTCTCCTTTATTAAAAAAATTAATAAAGTGAGAGTATTATAAAGCCTAAAGCCCTTTTTTTTTCTCCCAAATTATAACCCTGCTGCAATTGAAACATGTTTGGAAATAAAATCAATCAATCCAACTTCATCAAGGACAAATCGCACCTCTCAGAGGAATGATGGCTGCACATGGGCAGAGGGTGAACCGCCCAAGTCCGGCCGAGGAGGGCTCGTCTTTAGAAATCATGACTGCAGAGGTCAGAGGCTCTGAAAATGGAACAGTTGGCTTCTCGTTGGCCTCCCCAGTGTTTTCTCATCTCAGCGTATTTCATTAACTTGGCAAATGTTGGTAGCATATCACTAAGACTTTTTAACACTTCTTCATTCCCTAGTATTTCAGTTTCAAGATCATTAATAAAACAGGAGCTTGAGAAGGCAGCACCCCAGGCAATTCATTGGTGGCAGGGAGGGTGGCTGCCTGACTTTCACAGCTATTAGCATCGATGAAGCTGAATTTTATAAATAGGGCGTAAATTTCATGGAAGGAGAATAGGAATAAGCCCTATTCTTCGCCCCTGTTGCATGTTAAAGCAAAAGTAAATTTATAAATATTTGAGTTTCTTCTATTTTCACTAGCATGTGCTTTCCTGTTATAAAAAAAAAACAATTATACTCAAATTTTTTCTTCCAGTTTTTTTATATATGGATTTTTTTTCTTAATGCCCCATATATATCATAATGTTGTAACCTGCTTTTCTCACTTTACTGTATTTTCCCACTCTGGTTGTTGTTGATTTTTGTTTTGTTGTGTGTGTGTGTGTGTGTGTATGTGTGTGTGTGTGTTCTCAACCTATGTGGCTAGTGATCTTTTTGTGACACAGATAGGTTCTCAATTGATCAAATGAATCACTAAATTTTCTCCCAAAACAGGTAACTCGTTTACAATCATGGCTTGTTTTCTTTATTCGTCCCTGTGTTTCCTGAGCCGACAGGAATGCTCTCCTGTGAACTGCCTCCAGAAACAGCCCCAGTTGGAGGCACGAAATGTTATCAGACCTTGCGCTCCATCTGGGACACCAGCTCCAGATGGTGGGTGTGAGACAACTGTTTGAATCTCTGCTGACACTGAAGCGTGTTTGGGAATTAAATCAACCAATTCAAACTTGGTGGAGGACCATGCATACCTCCCTGCAAATATAGCTAAGTGCTTACAGACTTTCAGCCATTCCTGTATCATTTCTAGATAAATACATTTACTTAGTTTCCACCTAAATCAGTGAAATGCCTCCAAGACACCCATGTTACCTTCCCAATGCTTAATGATCTATAGAAGATTCCAAAGCCCTTTAGCCGGAGTCATACTTGAGAAAAGGGATATTCATTATCAATCTGTTTGATACATGCTTTCGACCATTTATATTTAATTGACATGGTATTCATTAGATTAGGTATTCATTAGTATTGGTTAGTCCTTTAGATATTAACATTATTTTTCTTTATTTCTGAGCTACTGCTCTCTCTTGCTTCCCTTCTTATCCTACTAACTGCTCATTCTGACACCTTTGGGGGTGTCTTCCACATCCCCAGCCTCTACATCTGGAGTTGCTCAGTCCTTGAACCTCTCCTCTCCTATCTACTCCCTCTTCTTGGAGACCCATTTAGCCTGATGCCTCCAAATGTCTCCTAGACTGACAATTCTAATATTTCCATCTCCAGTTCTGAATTTCAGATTACAACATTTAGCTGCTGAACTGCAAATTCGAAATCTTTACTTGAATATCTAACTTATCTTTTTTTTTAATCCTTACCCAAGGATATTTTTCCATTGATTTTTAGAAAGAGTGGAAGGGAGGGGGAGAAGCAGAGAGAAACAGCAATGTGAGACAGATCGATTGGCTGCCTCCCACACACGTCCCAACCTGGGGCAGAGGATGGAGCCTGCAACCGAGGTACATGCCCTTGACGAGAATCGAATCTGGGACCCTTCAGTCCAAGGGCTGACATTCTATCCACTGAACCAAACAAGCTAGGACTCTAACCTATCTTTTAATTCCCCTGCTCCAACTACTGAACCCCTGAAAACCCATGAGCCTTGCTTCTCATTTCCTTCAGGCCTTATACAAGTGCCCGTTTATTAGAAAGGTCTCCCCACTAATGAGAAACTGTTTCCCTAACCCCCACTCTCTCAACCCCTAATCCTTCTCTGCTGTTCTGCGTGGAACTATTCATTACCTGGTGTACTGTATAGTCCAGGGGTCCTCAAACTACAGACCGCGGGCCACATGCAAATACAAATATTGTATTTGTTCCCGTTTTGCTTTTTTACTTCAAAATAAGATATGTGCAGTGTGCATAGGGATTTGTTCATAGTTTTTTTAAAAACTATAGTCCAGCCCTCCAACGGTCTGAGGGACAGTGAACTGGCCCCCTGTTTAAAAAGTTTGAGGACCCCTGGTGTAGTCAGTCACTTGCTTACTTGATATTGTTCTCTTCCTCCACCTGGAATATATGCTGTAGGAGCAGGGATTTAGTCAGTTTTGCTCACTGCTATATCCTAAGAACAATGCCTGCCCCATGCAGGTATTCAGTAACTGTTTTGAATAAATGAATGGATGAAAGAATGGATGGGCATGATATAGTTCAATAGCAGATATTTGCACAGAATATCCAATTTTGTCCCAAGGAGGCTGATATGACTTAACGTTAGCTTTCTTTTTGAAGCACTCTGGATCATTTTGTATGAAATTCTTCAAGGTCAAGACAAAATGGACCAGCTGAGGCTTGAAGACCAACCACCTGCACACTATCCACTATCACCAAAGGTAGAAAGCATCATGGAAAATGCTTCCAAAGGTCTATGTGGTGGTATGGATTTTACTTCAGATAAGAAACTTAATAAAAATCTAAGAAAACTTTTAAAAGCCTTAATGTATTTATTTTATTCATTTTGTCACAAGAATGTAACAAGTACCTTTTATGTACAATGTTCAACAGCTGTGATCTTAGTTATAGAAACAGCTGAAAAACTTGTCCAAGTTCAAAAATGTTGATGTAGAGATGAGAACCCAGATCATCTATCTCCGATGCCTGTTATCTCTTGTGTGTTTTTTTCTCTCCTTGTTTTCCCCAAATAATACTGACAGCGAGTCTTTATAGCTAAAATCTTAGAAGTTGCCTATCCGTGCCTGGATCCTATGAGAATATAAGACATGGTACCTGTTCACAGTTTTAACTGGGGAGACAAATCCAACAGGCCTGAAAGAATTTGGGTTTTCCACCTTGTACAGTAGTTTGTAGAAAAAGAAGGCTGGGACTGGGGCCCAGAGAAGATTCCAGAACTAAGTGGTGTGCTTCTCATCTGCTATCTGCTCTTGTCCCACAGTCACGTCATGCAGATTCAGCATTTTATTTCCTTGCTGAAAATCACTGTGTATCTACTTGTTCTTTTGCAGTCACCCCTGCAAGATAGGGGACTCCCTCAGAGCATTTGAACCAGCTGGAGGAGGTGTGCCCACTGGTCGGGTCTTGGACATTATGACTGGACCGTGAACTATTTTGCAAACATGGACCTGTGTTTCCTAAAATTGGCTCTCTCTGGGTTCTATTCACACTGGAGTCATGCTTCTCCTCTAAGAACCAATGTGCATGAATGAAAGGCTTAAGAGACCCCTCATGAAGGCATTCCTTCCGGGTGCTGGCAAATAGGAAAGCAATTCTGTTCCCGAACCCTACCAACCACCGAGCTCCTGAAATGACATCATTCTCCAATACGACCATACTGAACATTTTGATATTGTCAGATTCTAAATACTCTACAGCAAGATCAGAGTCATGGGACTAAGAGAAGGAATAATAACAGAGAGTTGTATTACACGCTTCCATTTAGGAGATACAATTGCAGATACTTCAAGTGTTTTAACTTATTGAATCTTCACAATACATGGGAGCAGACTTATCATGAGCTTGGAAGTTAGAGTCTATATTAAAAACTGTGTTAATCCTGCCTGGAATCTCATTCATTGCAGCTGTCTTCTAAACACACTGACATGAAAGAATGTTAGGGGACATTTCTGGCATTCTAGTTGTCAAGAATGTTTGAGACACTACTTAACAGAAGAATGCCTCCAGTCACCCGTTAATTATTCCAAATGCACTGATTTTTAAACCAGCTGTGTGATCCCTACGAGCCGCATGTGGACTCTGAAACCGCTGCTTGTCTTTTCCACAAGCAGGGCACGCTCCAGGGAGGAGACATGGACTGCTCAGCGCGTGGAGATGAAAACGGATATTTCTTCTGGGAGCACTTTAGCCTGGGCTAGCATGGTGTGAAACAGGACCACGCAGTTAGCATTTCACAGATCGGCTTCTGGCAGAGGTGGTGACATGATCACTGATTGTTCACACTCAGAACCATTTCCAGCTCTGTAAACACACGCCTGAGATGAAGATAGACTACTTCAGAAGGGATCGTGACAAGGGAACACAGTCTTAAAGTGGAGAGAGGAAAAATTAGGCTTGATTTTTTTAAAAAAAAATAAAAGAGTAGCGATGCCAGCCATAGCTATTCTTTAGAATAACTATCTCTTGAGCAGGCAGGGTTTAAAGTGCCTAACAGCTTTAATTTTATGCAGATTACATATTTACATGATCATAAAAAGGAGAAGGGCTTGGTGGGGATGCTTACTGCCAGGACAGAATTATTAATCAATATGTCTTTCTAAAGCTGTCACATCAATTACTGGAAGCCATGGAGAAACTCAGATTTGCCTGCTGTCATCCAAAATTCTCTTCAGGACTATATATTGCAATTGAAAATGGATGAGGTATAACCAAATCCCGAAAGGAAGGAAGGAAGGAAGGAAGGAAGGAAGGAAGGAAGGAAGGAAGGGGGGAGGGAGGGAGGGAGGGAGGGAGGGAGGGAGGGAAGAAAAAAGGGAGGGAAGGAAGGAAGGAAAGAAGGAGGGAAGGAAGGAAGGAAGGAAGGAGGGAAGGAAGGAAGGAAGAAAGGGAAATAACTCTCTATATTTCCTCTCAGAATAGATACACAACACGTGTCCCTTGACCTCTATCTGTCCTCACTGTTGGGTGGGCAGCCTGCCTCACAGCTGAACCATGCTTGGAAGGCTGGCTTGGCTTGCCAACTGAGACGTTGCCCCCAGCAGGCAAGTCTGGAGTAGCATTTTCTTACACCCTGACTGATTTTGATCAGCACAGTTCCGACCTTTTAACTGTTAGTGTAAGACAGACCACCAACAAGAAAGCAGGATTTCTAACACAACTTAACAAATTTTAAAATGGATTTGGCTCTGCAGATTGACCTATGGCACCTATAGGTTGCTACCAGGTCCCTCTTCTCGCCTCACACCTTCCTTAATTTTATTTTAGATAGAAGGAAGATAAAGTTGACCTCTAAATCTCCTTGAAACTCTTAGACTTGGATCCAAGATCTCTTTAGTCCACCTTGATGGGAGCTAGCATTTCTGTCTTACATAGCAACCTGACCTTTTTTATACAGAGAGTTGGCACCTTCATTACCAATTTCTTTGAGATATACCTTTCTCCATGCCCCAGCCCTAATAAGAAAAGACAAACCTCAAAGGAAACGTAAAATATTTAATGACTTTGACTTTTAAACATAACCCAGATTAGATAATAATGCCAAGTGATAATGTAATATACCAAGTATAAAAGGAACAAACTGTGCTTCGTTCTGAAGTTTAACCCTAGTAAACTATCACAGCTTCAGGGCACTTGGATGAGAAGGGAGAAGAGATAGGGTAAAATTGGAGATTACTTGGAAGTCAATCCATGTTCAACTAGACAACTCATAAACAAAACAATATTTCCAAGTAAAACTTAATAGAAGTGCATTTATTTAAAACTATGATGACTATTTCAGAGCACATATTATCCTACATGTCCCTCATGTAAGAGGGTACAAAATACATGTGTACGAATTGACCGAAATTATAAATTGAACGCAATGGTCATGAGATCATCTTTTAATTTTAAAAAACATATTTCTTAGCTAAATGAAGAGAGTAATGAAGAGAGTAGAGGGAGCAGAAATCAGGGCCAAAATCAAGCCATAGGTAAAGAATGGTTAGGACCCCACTGATTGATACCTCTCTTGCTGACACTGGACATCACCATCATTAAAAAGAATTCTAGTCCAGCCAGTGTTGCTCAGTGGTTGAGCATTGACCTATGAACCAGGAAGTCATGGTTCCATTCCCAATCAGGGCACATGCATGAATTGTGGGCTCAATCCCCAGTAGGGGGCGTGCAGGAGGTAGTCAATCAATGATTCCCTCTCCTCATTGATGTTTCTTTCTCTCCCTCTCCCTTCCTATTTGAAATCAGTAAAAATACATTTAAAACAAAAAAAGAAAAAGAATTCTAAATGGTCTTTGCATCTTTGTGCCTTTGGAGTATGAGAAGTCGATTGGCAAAGCCTAGTATGTAAGACTGCATCTTTTCAACAAGGGAACAGGGAGATGCAGCCTCTGACTTCCTCTAAATTCCAGGGTGGACCCTCCCACAGTAACTTACAAAAGTGGAACACAGTAAGTTTTCATTTAATATCATCACAGGTTCGGTGACTTTAACTGCAACCACATAGAATGAAACAAATGTTATCATAGGCTAATTGATATCAACAAGAGTTAAGCTGCTCTGCCATCTCATCAATGTCATAAGGAAACAATGAACAAAACATTATTTTAGAACCTGTGGTAGCCCCCAAATAGGAAGGGGATTGAGATATTTAGGCAAAATAAATATGACCAGTGTCCTTGTGAAACCAGCTTTACTTAAAGGAGAGGGTTCACTATGTTCAAATAGAGACAACTCCTAAGAAGTATCCCCCTCGCAAAAATGTATTTGACCTTGCTTTAATGAATACGAAAGATACACACACAGATAATCCCATGCAAGTCCTTGAAACTAATCTTGTTTCTAGTTGAAACACATCTCTTTCTGCTCTCAGTTGTTATATTTGGTTTGTAAGACTAATTCTTTCAAGACTTGTACAAAGCAAAATGCAAACAAATTGAAATGAAATTATTTACTGTAGACTTTTATGATCTGCACTCTGTGAGAGGTAGAGATAGAGGTGAGGGTGGCTTTGTTTGAGAATAAATGTATGTGGTTAAGTTGTCTTATGATTAACACTAACTCGTCATACCTATGTCAATGAATATAATTCTAAGGCTAATTAAAAGCTTTCATTCTTTTCTAAATTTCAAAGTGGAACATTTTAGAAATTGTTATCAATACCAGGCACTTTATTTTCTGATAGCTATAACTTTTCATCCTGATTCAACCCCAAATGCCTCACTTGGTTTGATCCAAACAGTAATGGCTCTCTGTGCAGGTGAAACTCTGTGGCTAGGTGATGTTTATTATAGTGAGTAGTGGAGAAGGAAATAATGAGAGTTGTGAGAACAGCTAGTCATATAAATATGGATAAGCAGCATGATAACTCTTTAGAGATGACACTTTTAGATCTGTCATGAGAATCTGGGACTTCCATATCCTAGTGCAGCGGTTCTCAACCTGTGGGTCGAGACCCTTTGGCGGTCGAACGACCCTTTCACAGGGGTCGCCTAAGACCATCCTGCATATCAGATATTTACATTACGATTCATAACAGTAGCAACATTGCAGTTATGAAGTAGCAACGAAAATAATTTTATGGTTGGGTCACAACATGAGGAACTGTATTTAAAGGGCCAGAAGGTTGAGAACCACTGTCCTAGGGTACCTAACCTTAAAAGCACCCTCACCCTTACCCTTATCATTTGAATCTGCTCTTACTAATTTCTAGAGACTAGGGACAAACTCATAATAGATATTTTCTCAAAAGCAAATAAAAGTACCATGCCCGTAGTCAAAATGTGGCTCAAAATTGTTCTTCTTCACCTTTTCCCCACCATAATATCAGCTAATTATGTTGTTTTCCTGAAGGTCTAGGACAGTGGTTCTCAACCTTGGATGCACATTAGAATCACCTGGGAATCTTTTTAAAATCCTGATCAGGAGTTTAAAAAGATTCCCAGGTGATTCTAATGTGGAGCCAAGGTTGAGAACCACTGGTCTAGGATCTTGTTTTCTAAACCCTCACTTCTCAAGGTCCTTAGCTAAAGCAGTATCAGGTGAAATTCTCATTAGCAAAAATACATAACTCATGGGATTGTGTTATATTACAGATGAATCTTCCTAAGGAAGGTAATCTGAGACTTTTCTTTAACTCTGGTCTGGTAAAATTTACCAAGTTGAAAAAGTATATTTGATATCAAGTAATAATCTACCTGGATAACTTTTTATGTTCATTAAAATGTATCACTTTTTATATGTTTCAAAATGTGTCTTTATTCTTTGGAAACACAGAGACATATATTCATGTTCATACATGCAGATAGATGGAGATAGCGATATATAGATATATTTTTCTGTAATAACTACGTACTCTACCCAGAAGAACTACAAACATCTGAGCCCCAACATCGTCCAGATCTCAGTCTGGTTTCTGTAGTACAGATATGATTGTTTGGATACAGCACGCAAACATTCAACATAATACCTTGTAAACCAGTCATGGTTTTGAACTCCCTAATGTGACTCTATATGACTCTTATTCCGCTTAAGCTTATTTTCTTACCGAAAATCAAAGCCACTCTTTGCTTTCCTGTTTTATCCGATTACCGTCAATAGTCATTTATATAGCACTTATGTCAATCTCTCGGCAACTGGTTGAGGATAGAAAACTTTTAAAGAGAAACAAAAGAGGGGCTCTGCCTCCAAGCGGTAATTAATAGAGATGGAAAGTAAACAAGTAATTACTGGCGTTGCGCATAAAAGGCTCAATGGCGGCTCAGAGGAGAGGATAGCCTTACCTGGAGGGCGTCAGAAGTCTATCACCGAGAGCTCTGAACAGCTACGATGGAAGAACACCTTTCTGAAGTGTCTGATATGATCTCGCAGGCTTTAAGCAGGAGACGGTGTGGTCAGGCTTGCTTTTCACCTGGGAGGCTGTGTGCAGGATGGATTAGGAGAGGATGAGATAGAAGACAGAAAAGCCAATTAAGAGCTGAGGAGGAGGGGCAGGCAAAAATCAGTGGCCAATGAGATAAAGGTAGGATGAGCGAGGGGAGGAGCTGAGAATCACAGAGTTTTCTAAATTCATGGAAATGTGGGGTGAAGACAGGGATAGGAGGGGGCATGGTTTCTTTGGGGACATGTCTTGCTTCTGAGCCTGGCCCCAGGTCTGTGAGTAAGCAGTGAAATGTGGTATGAGGGGGCGCTATCTAAATGGAAAGAAATAGGGGTGAAGATGTTCAGACATTATGGGCGGAGCTCAATCATCTCCCAAAGTTAGTCCCTTGGCAGGATGTCAGACCAACAGTTCCACACACTCAGCAACTAAATCAAACATAGGGACACCTCGACTTTGTACACCAGCCTGGGCTGAAGTATCGCTGATCTGTCAACTCATTCTGAGAAATATTTATCTTGTTCAATTCAACCCAAATTTACCAAATGTCTACTTGTGATCACTTCTTGAGATAAAATCAAGAGAAAGAAAGAGAAGTAAAACAAAAACAACAACAGAAACAGAAGGTGAGAGGAGAGCATAAAGTAAGTTCTTTTGCAATAAGTTCTACAATATATAATATCTGATTAAAATCATTATCCTGTTGTCAAAGATACTAGGGCTGAGGGGATGAAGAGACAGGGAAAGATAAAACCATTTTTATTTTTACTTAAAAGAGTTTAAATAAACATATAACTTTCCTCTCAACAACAAAAAGTAACAAATTATAACCGGCATCAAAGACACAATAAATTTAAAAGCACAGTCATAGAATAATGGGTATTGCAAGAATTGTGTACATTTAATACATAGGTACTATCAGAAGTCAGTTGGTCTTCACCACTGGTACAACCTAAAGTGGGAACGCAAGCAAAGATTCACACCTGGATAGCAATCAACCAGACTGAAAACATCATTTGAAAACAATAAGTTGTTTCCCATTATTTTCAGGTAAACTATCGCCCCACCCTAAAAAGTCCATGGTCTCCTGACACAAAGTAGCTTCTTTGCCTTAGCCCGAAGGTTCCTTCTTCTTCCTAGTTGAGGCCATTATTTGCTTGAAAAGGCATGGGTGCACTCCTGGAGCCCAGGCACCTCCCACAGCAAGGCATGCCACACTTTGCATTTGCACTGGGGTCCCACCTGTCTTTCCTCTAAGTAGATTTCAACTTTTCCCAAAGCAACCCTGGGCACCAAACCCAGCTCAGCTCTTGAAAATTAAATCAGTGACAATTTATGTAAAGCACCTTGTTCCTGCTTTTGCATAAGTAGGGGAAACAATCCAAGGGCCTAGTCATTAGTGGAAGATTAGGGACTTCTGATCACTGTATAGAGCAGTGATGGCAAACCTATGACACGCGTGTCACCTCTGACACGCGAACTCATTTTTTTGGTTGATTTTTCTTTGTTAAATGGCATTTAAATATATAAAATAAATATCAAAAATATAAGTCTTTGTTTTACTATGGTTGCAAATAGCAAAAAAATTTCTATATGTGACACGGCACCAGTGTTAAGTTAGGGTTTTTCAAAATGCTGACTTGCTGAGGTCAAAAGGTTCGCCATCACTGATATAGAGTCTACCCATCTCTTCATCAGCCAATAATTCAACAGTCATTCGTTAACTGAATAGTTACTCTCCCAAGAGAAACTGAGAATTACTAAAATCTGGGAGCTGATCAATCTGTATTTATTTATTTTTCACAGGGAAGCAAACTCCTTTATATATTTTTAGCCTCACTGCTCAGAGTTTTGGTTGGTAAATACTGGGGAACCTGTGTAGAATCAATATGCCTACAAAGGCATGAAATACAATTTAAGGAAGGTCAGTAGGCAGGATGATTCTGAGGGGAAAAGCCTTCCTTCAAAGGTGTAACAACATTTAGTCACATATTCTCTTGAAATAACAGATCCCATAGCTATCCCTCTAGGAAACGAGTTTATGTAAACGAGAACATTCTGCTCCGAGCCGCTGAAACCACGGAGTGTACCAGCTGTTCACCATCCCAGGGCCCGCGTGCATGGCGCTGGCGTTGCATAAACCCCGATATTGGAAGGGTTCCCCACCCTGTGCTTTCTCTTCCCCACACTGAAAAACTAGACGCACCATCTTTCACCGCGCCGATTTTATTTTTTAAATGTAGCTGCCTTGATTTAAGTGCCACAATTCATCTTATAATGGTATTTAAGGGCCCTTTCTGGCAGGGTGCCAGATGTACATTATTAGAACCTAGGCATTTGCAAATGAACCTCTTTCAATTAGTGTTTCAGGAAGCAATTAAACTGTCTAAAGTGTATTAATGAATATCCTGGAATTGGGAAGCCTATCCTCCTAATACCCCATTATTAATGTACCATCTGCCTCGCCGCCTGAGGGGCAGCCAGGGTCTCTAACCTCAGGTCCATGAAACCCAACCATTTACTCAAAGAGTTCAGAGAAGCATAAGTTTGTAATCAGGCTCAATATTCTAGGCAATATGTAAATTGTATCTGTAGATTAATTACATATATTTTTCTGGGATTCTTTTACCAATGCAAGTGAAGATGCATCTGGATTGTGTGTATGTGTGTGCGTGTGTGTGTGTGTGTGTGTGTGTGTTTCTAATTCGTGGTATATGTCAAAATACTAACAGCTCTGTGAATATATTCCTGGATCTGATGTTCCTGCTAAAAGCATGCGTGTTGTATGTACACCCTGTGATTTTTAAGGATATCAGTAGGCTCGCTGACAAGGTTTTCTTTTTTCACGAATGAGGGATATAATTTGCTACTGAGCTGCAGCTTTATTCACAGGGAGGGGGCCAGATGTCTAGACATGGGCTGGCGCCTCTCCCAATTCTCTCCCTGGTGCCACTGCTGGGGGTGGAGGGTCTGGAGAAGCCTATATTTCCTGAGCTGGTTCTTGTGGGATTTATGACCAAGAGGAGCCCAGGGCTACAGGATACAGACCAGTGAGAGAATGAGGGCAGGGAAGGCTGGTGTTTGACACCATTCTGCTCCCTGCAGGAAAATCACCAAGTCACCAACTCCAATACACATGCTGGCTTTGGTGGTTAATTGCTGCTGAGATAGATAAAAGGGAAGGAGAGGACACATTCTCTAATTTTACAGAATTTAGCTTCTTGTAGAGGACACAGGCCTAAGGAAGGAACGTGAGCTAAAGTCTGCATGGAGGGGAGGAGCCAAGGAGGAGTTAGGGGAGGAGGAGGACCCTGCGGAATGTGCAGGATTCAGGAAATAGAGAGAACAGAGACATTCCCTACAGAACCCTGAACTTCTACCTTCATTTCATTCATTGTTATGTGTTGAATTGTTTCTCCTAAATTCATATGTTGAGTCCTAACCCCTAATGCCTTATTTGGAAAAAGGATTGTTGCAAATGTCTTCGGTTAAATGAAGGCCATACTGGAGTCGGGTAGGCTCCTGATCCAATATGACCAGTGTCCTTATGAAAAGGGGACATTTAGACACGAGAGGCACACACACACAGGGAGAATGCCATGTGAAGGTGAAGGCAGAGAGAAGGGTGAAGAAGTCAAGGAGCATCCAAGAGGGCCAGCACCCACCAGGAGGCAGAAGAGAGGGGGGAACAGATCCTTCCCGGCACCTTCAGAGGCAGCCTGGCCCTGCCCACACCTGGCCTCAGACTCGCAGCCTCCAGAACTGCCAGGCAATAGTTGTTGTGTTGCTTAAGGCCCTGGGTGGATGGTATTTGGTTACAGCATTTCTACAAATTAACATAATTGCTATCACAATGGATTATGAAACACTGATTTTTTTTCCTCCTGGAAATAAGGACAATGTTGATTTTGTCTTTTTATTGTGAGTTCCTTATACAATACTGGGTTTATATTGGGTTTTCAATTTCAATAATTCTGGGTTGAATGGCTAAATTAAAATGTGTATGTTGCCCAGCCTGTGTTGATCAGCAGTTGAGAGTCAACCCAGGAACCAAGAGGTTACCAGTTTGATTCCCCGTCAGGGCATATGTCCCGGTTGCAGGCTCAATCACCAGCAGGGGGCACGCAGTAGGCAGCTGATCAATGATGTTCCTCTCTCATCATTGATGTTTCTCTCTCTCTCTCCCCTCTCCCTTACTCTTTGAAATGAGTATGCCATGGAGAAATTTGGAAAGTTCAGGGGAGAGAGAGAAACTTAGTGAGCCAAAGATAGAAGGGCAATTATGGCAACCACCCGGGTGCAAGTGTAGGGATCTTAGAAGAATCTGTGGAATCTTGGAGTTCCATGCAGGCTTCTTGGGCTGGGAAGAGGGAGGACTAACGCACCTCTGCTGGGTGTTTGCTCTTGCCTAGTTTCTCCACACAAGGCAGGGTCTTTAAGACCTAACCCATAGACCACACAACGCTCACACACACATTCAGGTCCAGCCCTGCTAGCAGGTAAAGGCAAACATATGCCTTTGTCATTTCTTCCCCTCTCCTCTCCCCCCACTCCCGGTGGTTCATGCACTCAGAGTCACAGGGAGCTCCCTTCATGAAGCAGACACATCTGCTTCATTAGTTGCCTGTTCTTTAGGGCTGTACAGTTCAGAGAAAGAAGGTGTGTGGTAGAGAGGGCAAGAATGAGGTGAGAAAGAGAAGAGAGAGGTGCGAAGAAAAACACACTCATATTTGCTAAGCTGAAATGCTGGTGTGTGTTGGGTTCTGTGCTGGGGACTTCAATTACATAGTCATCCAGGTGGATATCGGAAACCCCACTCTACAAGGAGAGAAGGGGCTCCGAGAGGTACAGTCCCCTGCTCAGGGCCATGCATGGAGTAAGTAAGGTGGCCAACCTTTCACCCAGATCTATTTGACTCTAAAGCTTGTGTTCCGTTTCTACTTCATCAAATGACCTCTTTTTTCTGGAAGACATATAACATCTATATTCTCTTCTGTGTTCTTCTTTATTCTTATCTGCACCACACTGGCCCTTTAAGTGAGTTGGCCCACTCATCCTCTGCCTAGCAGCCTGCACTGAAAAGCTGGCTTCAGAAAACAGTAGTGTGCCAAGCAATTTCCCAGGTTATTTCTGTCTTGTATATTATCTATTAATGCGATTATTGTTCCCTGGTCCCTCGGATTTCTGGCTCTGCACCCAGCTCTGCCCAATTAGAACTGGCTGACTGTCCATTGGCTTCCACTCCACCCTTGTCTCCACTTGCTCCTCCGGAGCCTGTGTCCCCTGTCCCCCACCTCCCTATACATCCCTACCTTTAGGGAAACACCTTCTCTGTCCTCACCACCTAAGCCAATCCTCTTCCCTTGAACAGATAAGGGCATTGGAAGTTTTCCCATAAATACGATGGTGTCTGTGAGAGTTGAAGGGCCCTAGACCAGGATCCAGGTGATTTAACACTGTCCTAACCACCCAGTGAACATGCATTTTGGAGAAAGACACTAGCTTCCCATCATTATAAAGATAAGGGTGTGGCACAAAGGGCATATTAATCTATAATTCTCTTTGGAAACAAGCATAGGACCTTTATAACACCCTAACCATTTTGTTCATACTTGGCTATCATTAAAAAAATACATTGCTGACTTACAAAAGAAAAGCATCTCTTTCATGGACGTCTTTGGACTTTTC
Organism: Myotis lucifugus; assembly: GCF_000147115.1. NCBI lineage: Eukaryota > Metazoa > Chordata > Mammalia > Chiroptera > Vespertilionidae > Myotis > Myotis lucifugus. Next base: position 1,576,299 of record NW_005871142.1, on the reverse strand, counting down.
AAAAGCAACTTTGGGGCAATAAATTATACTGCACAGGTGATTACAAGACTGTTCATACGGAAATGGAACCCAGGCCAGCCTGGAAGCATGGAGGAAGGAACAGGTGAGGTAGGACCGAGATGTCTGCCCAAGGAGTGATGTCCCGGATGCCCCCACTGTGTCACGTTCGGAATAGGCAGCATTTCCATGTCCTTTCGGTAAGTGCTCATCTTTAGTCACTACTGCTTCCTGCACGCACTGACAATAAACTGGAGATGAAGAAGAACTCAAGGACCATAAATCTAGAGACGACAAGGTTCCTTTCTGAAGGCTTTATCATTGATTTGGTGGACACTATACTTACTTGTATGCAAAGAATTCATTTCTGCCCAGCCAATGTGGTTCAGTGGTTGAGTATCAACCTGTGAACCAGAGGTCACGATTTGATTCCCAGTCAGGGCACATGCTCAGGTTGCAGGCTCAATCTCCAGTGTGGGGCGTGCAGGAGGCAGCCGATCAATGATTCTCTCTCATCATTGATGTTTCTAGCTCTCTCTTCCTTCCCCTTCCTCTCTCTGAAATCAATAAAAAAAGAGAGAAAAACTCATTTCTTAGAATAGTAGATAACTAACTACATAGTATTTTTTTTTGTCTTGGTGGTAGTAAGTATACAGCAGTTTTGCAAAAATGTCTTCTATTCTTTTAAAAATAGGACTGATCCAGGGAAAAGGCAGAGAAAGAGTAGATAAAAATATTTCACTTCTTCACCTTTAGTGAAACCAGTTCTCCAGCCACCAGGTTAGAAATCCCCCTGGAATATCTGAGAGCCCAGTTTAACAGTTCAATCATTATCTGGGGAGAGTGCACAGAGCTACGCTGGGCCACACCCTCACAGCCTCTCAGCAATAGACTCGAAGGGGTTACTGTTTCCGGGAATCTGGCTGGGAAATTGCATCATGTATTCTTTCCCAAGTTCAATACAATTTTCATTCTTTTTCATCCTTTAAATAACCACTGAAATTCTACTTCTGCCAGCAGGCTTTTCCTGAGTAACTGGAAGAAAAAAAATAGGATTTCCCTTTTATGTGACAACATTTCATTTTGCCAGGACTGTCACAAATTTTAGCACTAACAGTCCATGTTGTGGGAAACTCCTCCATCTCAGGGACTGTTTGTCACTGGTATGGACCTAACAGGGTCCCCTCAAAACTCTTTTGTTGAAGCTCTAACTCCCAATAGATGGCATTTGGAGGTGGGGCCTTTGAGAAGTAATAAGGTTTCGATGAGGTCATGAGGGTAGGGTTCTCATGAGGAGCCTAGTGTCCTATAAAAGAGATAGCAGAGGGCTCATACGCTCTCTTTTGTCTGCCAAGTGAGGGCACAGCATAGCCACCCACAAGCCGAGAAAAGAGCTTCATGGGATGTGACCCTGCTGGCATGCTGAGCTCTTATCCAGCCTTCAGAACTGTGAGGAACATTGCCTGATATTTGAGTCACCAGTCTGGGATATTTTCCTATGGCACCCGAACTGACAAATAATACAGTTCTTCTACTTCCATGTTCCTCCCTATGAACACATAACTTCCCAACAAGGCTCTTTCTATGTGAATCTTTATGACCTCCAATACATACGACCTCACACATTCGGGAGCACAGTTGTCTGTATTCTTCTAAAGTTTCAGGTCCCAGGGCCACCGTTTTTAGTTACTTTGGTCAAACCATATGGGGCATGTGCTCTGTCCAATGTCCTAATTCCAGAGACAGGAACTTATACTGGGTAGACCTGACAAGGAGGCTTATTTCACAGCTAGTGATAGAAAATGGGAAGTCAGTAACATTTACTAATTCTCAGACATTTAATTTATCTGGCATCAATCAATCAATCAATCAATCAATCAACAAACAAGTATTTACTGAGATCTCCTTTGGTTGATGTTTATACACAGGAGCTTAGGATGAATGTTTAAGAAAAGAAATGTTTTTCATCCAGCTTTGGCACTTGCTAGTTGTCCGAGTTGAATATTTGCTTACTGCCTCTGAGTTTCAGTTTCTTTATCTTTAAAATGGAAATAATCTTATCTACATCATGGGAAAGATATGAGAAGTAAACAAAGACTGCTGAATAGTGGGTAGTAACTTGTAAAAGTTAAGGGAAATTTAAAACAATGAATAAGCATTATAAAAATAGTCATAGACTAGGATAGTGTCTTGTGAATATTAATTAAACTTAATAAATTGAGGCTTGTGCTCAGTATAATGAAGGACACACACACACACACACACAAATAGCATAGAATTCTTCAATGGTTAGGTAGAGCTTTAAGCATTTCGCCCTCTTTTTCTAGGTATAGTTCCCCACATCCAGAGCTTTCATGACCTTTGGCACATCTAAGCTCCCCACATTGGTAGCTCTAGTCCAGACCTATCCTCAAAACTAAAGGTCATATGTTGACCTTCACTGTGACTGAAAAATACTTTGCACTCACCAGCATTGATACGAAACCCATGATCTCCTCCTCTCCATGTAAAACATCACCTTCCAACTATGTGCATGCAGGGGACCTGGGAGCAATCCTTGGCTTCTTGTTCTCCATCACACCATCCCCTGCCATCACAGAGCATTACTCATCTGACTTCCTATGTCATTTCACCCTCTCCATCTCCACCACCATCATCCTTCCCAAAGCTGCTGACACTTCCTTTTCTGGGTTACAGCAGTAACTTACTAAGTGATCTTCCAAAACTCTCGCTCTTATCTGATCTTTTCTCAGATAGCCCAGAGTGAAATTTGTGAAACAAAACTATTGCCATGGCCCTGCCCTGCTACCAAGCCCATAATGGTTTCCAATTGCTCCCAGATTTAAAAAAAAAATTCTTTGCAGGATCTACAAAGCTACAAGCTTTCTGAGCTCTGTCACCTCTGCAGTCTTGTCCCACAGGACACACGCCCCACCATTCAAATTACATTGACCTTCTGATTTCTACCCTGGGACTTCTTGCCTACCATGGCAAGAATATTCTACCTTTTCCCTACCTTTCCTAAATAATTTCTATCATCCTTTCGATTTCAACTAAAAAATTACATTGTCAAGGGGAAGAATTCTAGCAGTTCTCAAACTACTCTATATTTATCCTGGGACAAGCATTTAAATAGTTTTTAATGTTATACTATGTGCAATTGCTTATGTTGGTGTCTTTCGCCAGACTATAAGTTCTGTGAGGGTAGATGCACATCTGTCTTGCTCACCATTGAGCCTTGGATCCTATTACAATTCTTGGCATATAGTAAGTGGTCAATAATAACTTTGATGAAAGGGTGAATGAGTGAACAGCAAATGTTACAGCCAGATCATCCCTGAGTGGTGAAGTGTCTGGCAAAGGAGAGAAAGGAGAAGTAGCTGTGAGGGTAAGGACGTTTCCTCTGATGAGGCAACAACCAGAGTAGGGAGTGATGGAGAGGGTGGGACTGGGACTAGAATTTAGGTAGCGACAGAGGTGTGGGTGGGGAGGCTGCTTTCCAGTTATAAAAATGAACAGGTAAAAAGTCATGGATGCTGGGATACACATTCCATGCATGGGTAGCAGTGAAGATATTCATATTCTACCATTGGAGAGTGGATGTGTGTAGTTAGGGGACCAGAAATAAGACGGGGCGCCCATTTCAAAGTGCAGTGAGATGCACATCATTTGTCTTTATTTCCAGTTGTGATGGGTGTTTCAAACGGGTGGTTGAAATGAAAGCAAAAGCTGGAAGCTTCCTAGATGGACAGTGATGAGCAAAAGTTCCTTTGCAGGAGACTGTCATTTGTTTGTTTGGATGGATAAGGGCTTTTGATTTGCTCTATGGAGACAAATGACTCCATGTCTCGATGCCACTTACATTATTAACTGCACTGGCACTTTATTTCTAAGTTAAGGGATAATCTGAGGCCAAATGGAGAGGAAGCACTGAGAAGAGGCCTCGCCACAGGCTGCTGACCACCTGACATTTCAGAATGAAGAATCATTGCCTCGGAAATATTCTAAGAACTATTTCTACACCCCAGTAGGGAAACTGTTACAGTAAAACTCAGAAATAAGTTGGATCCACCTTCTATCTCACCATAGGTAGAAGAAACTATATCTCAAGTATATAAATAATGAAAGCCCACTCCTCTCTTGGTCATTGACCAAGAAGCCTCGGTATACCTATCAACATCAAAACAGTACCCCATGCTTCTTTCCAGATAAACTGCAGAGACAACATGTTATGATACATGTATGAATTGGGGAGGAAGAAAAGCCATGGCGGAAATAGTCAGAGCCAGAAATCATAAAGTTTCAAGGGCAGGATGCAGGTGTTTTAACATGCTCCAAAGCCCAAGTTGCCAAATCAATGGAAGATGCAAACAAAAGACAGAAGGTTCCAGCGAGAATGGTGGGAAGCACTTGATGTATCAAAAGAGCAAGGAGATTAGGGGACTGGGTGACACCAGTTCTAGTGACATTTGAAGTTCTCTGTGTAACTGAAATACCCATGAACTTGATGCCTGAGTCTGAGAAGAAAGTATGAGTTTAATCGGCAGGATTGCTTAGATCACAAATGTTATTGTAAACACCCCTGCCTTTGTCCCAGAGCATGACAGGACTCAATATCTTTATTGCTTATTCAATATCTTTATTGATGACTGAGATGAAGGAATCAACAACATGCTCATCAAATTCGCACACTGTACTAAGTTAGGCAGATTTGCTAACCCCTCCACAAGACAGGAATAACATTTGAACTTTGGGACAAGAAAACATAAACAAGGGCTCCAAGCTGCTCACAAGCTAAATACAAATATCCTACATAAGAGAGTCAAACCTCCCACACCCTTTCTCATTTCCAGACCTTCATGAAAGTTCTGGATAAAATTTTAAAAGAATTGTGAGTAAACAAGAAAGGTTCAGAAAGGCACAAGGTACACATAATCAGAGGGACAATGACACATGATAATCAAGTACACAGACAGTGCTTAATAATTGTATGCTCAATAGAGAAGGAAGGCAGAAGAGAGGAAGGGAGGGAGGGAGAGAGGGAGGACAGAAGGAAGAAAAAGAAATGGTAGCGTCAGAGAGAACAAATGAGACTGTTATGGGTAAAATCTCTATGACCTTTAAGGAAAGAATCATTACTCAGAGCTGGAAAGAGTAGATATTCATCAAATTAAAATAGTAACTGCACCCACTGGTTTTACTGTGCTTTGAAATTTTATGACACCTGACTTCATAGCTAATATTTCCTGCCGTCAGGAATAAATGAGAAACACACTCAGGACGTGAGTATGGGGTTGTAAAGAAGAATGCAGACTAGACTCATCTTCCTGTGTCTCCCCTTGTTTGCCTCTGGACTTCATTCTGTTCCTCAACATTTCTTCCCACAGTTCCACAAGCTGCCCATGTTCTCTGTAAATCCTGAAGATGACTCCAGAGTTAAGAAAAACATAACAAGCATGCAAACGGTTCGCCTCCAATCTGACTCAGAACTGGATCTACATGGAAGGAGGGCTCCCATGCTCCATTCATTCATTTATTTATTTATCCTCACCCAAGGATATTTTTTTCAATTGAGAAAAGTGGATTTTTAGAATGAGTGGAAGGGAGAGGGAGAGACAGAAAGAGAAACATTGATGTGAGAGAGAGACACATCAGTTGGTTGCCTCCCGCACGTGCCCTAACCAGGGCCAGGGATGGAGCCTGCAACCCTACGTATGTCCCCCTGACCAGAATCAAACCTGGGACCCTTTAGTCCCTGGGCTGATGTTCTATCCACTTAGCCAAATAGGCGAGGGCCCGTGTTGCATTCATGGCAGTGGTTTCCAAGCTTGGCTACAGGTTATACTCAACTGAAAAGGTGGGAAACTTCCCCCAGACCAGGCCAGACCTAAAACCAGCAAAATCCAATTATCAGGGAGAGGGTCCCAGGTACTAGACTGCTTTTAAAGCTCTTTTCACTGAGAGCACTTCCAGAAGAATCCATCTCAAAATAGCCAGTGGTAGGACCCTAATACATCTTCACTTAGCTAAGGAACAGGGGCAGGCACTTCTGGTTGAATGGGACAATGGGAGTGCCTCTCACATTTTAATGTACATACAAGTCACCTGAGGATCTTGTTAAAATGCAGGTTCTAATATAGTGGACTGAGGTGGCCTTGAGATTCTGTCTCTCTAGCCTCCACCCACGTGGTGCTACTGGTCTGTGCCCACCAGAGAGCTAGAACTACAAATCCAAACTTATGTTACTTAATCAACAGAGCCTCCATAACTTAAGTCATAAGAGATTCAGGATCCAAGAATTTGTCAGAAGGGACTCATGTAGAAGTCACTGTCCCCAGCTGCAGATAACACTCGCTGGCCCTGATGGCCATATTTCTCATGCATCGGAGAGGATAATACACTATTTGTGATGCCTTGGTTCAGAAGAGGATTATTAATCACACAGCTTAGGGAGTCTCTGCAACATGTAATGAGTTTAGTAACTGAGATTTGTGATGACGACCCTAAACTAAAGCAACAAATATCAAAGTTGAGTCAATAGTATAGATTTCTTCCCTTTTAACATCATCTTAATGATCACAAAGAAGGCTATTCTATGTTGATATATTTTTGTTACATTCCAGTTGGCATTTCATGTTGACCTCAAAACAATTTATTTAATAGGAGCATCCCTAGAAGTACTGCTAATAAATAGGAGAGATGATGCTCTCACAGGCTGTCTGTTTCTAAAGGAGACGCAGGGGCTGTGTAATGAAGGGATGGCCTCTCATCCTTCTCTGAAAAACAACCCACTGGTTTCATCGGATGTCACATCGACGTCATTTTGTCTCCAAATGTTATTAGAAATGCTTTGTAGCCACTCCAGGAAGAAAACAGATGCCCTTTGTCCTGTCTTGACATGCAGGCTGTCTTTGGCTCCATCACCCACTCAGAGGCTTCAGTTGGGTTTTCCATTTAAATGGTTTGGCATAAACAGGTAGGGAAGGTCCCTGGGCAGAAGCTAGAGCAGTGTTTGAGGTCAAGTGTCATACAGAAAACACCTCGAAACCTTTTGGCTAATGCTACCCAGGAAGTTCTAGCTCATCTTTTCCAAAGCTGCTACCCCACCCCTTATGGTAGAATGCTGTTTTGAGAGGACATTCTCAACACACACACACACACACACACACACACACACACACACACACACACACACACTTAACTGTCAGGGCCAGGGGATCCTAGGCAGGAGGTGGTAAAGCAATAGAACCACCAGGAAACCTCAAGCCATTTCTAGACCTAAGTGGTGTCTGTACACTGACAGTCTGGTTGTAGGATGGACAGGGCTTCCCCTGCTCCCACCCCTGCACGTCAGTTCTCAGAGTTTGGAAAGCTCTCATTTCTGCTGGTTTCTTGCCAGATCAAGACCCACATAAACTATAACAAGGAGAAACTGCATAATGGCATCCTCTCTCCCCTGTGCCTGGATTCCTGATACTTGCATTAAATACTAAGGCAGCCACTGCAGGCCACGCAGGAGGACTGCGCAATCCACTCAGTTACGCCCCTTCTGAATTGGAAATCCTTTAATGACTCCAAATGTCCAAGGAGGTTCTCAAGCTTGAGATGTCTAGCACACTTGAACGCCAAATATCTGCAAAAGTAAAAAAGGCAACGAGCTAAACTTCAGGCTGCTGAAAGTCTATACTGAGATCCTATATTCGGGGGGGGGGGGGGGAAGCTGGGTAGGGGGAGAAAGACTATTGCAATGCTTGATCCAGAATCTCACGCTTGATCCAGAATCTCACGTTCTCAAATTTAACATGACAGCTTAGTAAATGAAATGATCTGGCCTGACAATTGCCCCTTGCCCCTGTCTGCCCCTAGCTCCCACAGATCCAGCATTCTCTCAAGGATTCAATACGTATGAAGTAATTAAATCTGAACAAAACAAAGATTCCTCCTCCGCCAGTTAGGGTTTTTGATTGCAAACAACAGAAATGATGGTTTATTAGCAAAGAACTATATAGTTTGCAATCTTGACATGTAAGTGAAAAGCCTGCCCCAGAAAATGGGCAGGAACTAGAACCAGAGGCAAGTTCATGGTCTGGATGGAACATTAGACCCAGGAGGCCACTGCTGAGCCAGAGCCATGGTCTCCACCAGACAATGGATCCTATGGCTGGAATCAAATCTCAACAGCCCTAGTGATGGATATCAAGACTACAAATTAAGGTTCTAGGTCAGTGATGGCGAACCTTTTGAGCTCATCCTGTCAGCATTTTGAAAAACCCTAACTTAACTCTGGTGCCGTGTCACATATAGAAATTTTTTGATATTTGCAACCATAATAAAACAAAGACTTATATTTTTGATATTTATTTTATATATTTAAATGCCATTTAACAAAGAAAAATCAACCAAAAAAATGAGTTTGCGTGTCACCTCTGACATGCGTGTCATAGGTTCGCCATCACTGTTCTAGGTAGTACTATGCTACCTGCTATGCCCCAGTGTTGGGAGCAAGAAAGAACTATTTTCCAAACTTTTTGGCATCTGTAGTCAGAAGCAGGGACTCTCATCATAGCTTACACAATAATATATTCTAGCAGAGGAAGATGGTTAGGATTCACAACTGTCTAGAGAAAGAAGATGAATGTCTACCAGAAGCTTCAATGTGGAGTAGGAGTTGGAAATGGAACCCTGATCATGTATAGATAGACATAACTATGAAACCAACTCAGTGGGACAGATGATATAGGTGAGGTGCTGGGGTAGATCTTGGCACTGAAAGAAAATACTACATGGCCGAAGGCTAAGAAAAGTCTCATATTTGAAATCATTCTTAGCTAAACCTTCAATGATAGATGGGATTTCAAAAGGTCTAAAAAGATATTCCAAAGAAGAAATACCCTTTGTAATATTAGAAGACCTTCCCAAGTATAAAATGAAACTTATTTGGGTAGAGATTTATATAAGGGGATGGATGCTTTATATATATTTTGAAAGCTTCTTCTGCCAACTTAACTTTTCAATAAATCAAGGTTTTTTTTGCAAAACAGAAACAAATTCACATGACACTCAGGGAAAGTGATATTTATCACCAGGACAAAAATAGAATGCCTGAACTTCACTCATATCACAAACTCGAGGGGATACCTAACTTCTTTTCTATTGCAACACACTGGGCACTTGCTTTGGCACCAGGATCCATGCTAGTTGTAAACACAGATAGAACCAAATATAAACTCACTTAAATAGCACTTTGAATTTAAATAGCAACTCATGGCTGAGTTTGGTTCCTAGCGTCTTGAACAGGTGTCAAAATACATGAAATGACCCTCTATGCCAGGATCGAATTGATTTGCTTTCATCACATTTTGTCCATACCCACTTTCAGAGTTTAACTTATAAGAAGTAAAAATTCAAATTCAATACCACAAACTTCACTTACATAGAAATGTAAGAATTACAATGTCCCTGTCTAAAAGAGGGTGAACAAAATGGCAAATAATCTGAAACACCAGGTACATGGAGAATGTGAGGAGCAACAGAAATATCTAGAATGCAAGGGTCTGAATGAGGTAGCTATAAATTAAAAGCCCTGCAGCACTCTAATATTAAGAACTCAGGGATATAAGAAGGAACCCAGGATGAGGACTGAGAAGGACCAGCAGCCTGAGGGATTGGACAAACACTGGGAATATGTGTTATACCCGAAGCCAAACTAAGGAATTGTGTCCAGTGGGAAAAGGTAAACAGTTGTATCCGATGTAACTTGTAAGTTTCATAGGGTGAGGGCTAGGAAGTGATCATTGGGTTTGTCGCACAGGGGTTCATGTCACAAGCATTTTTATTGGAATGGTGTAGGAGAAGGTCTAATTTGGATGGACTCAAAGGAGAGCAGGAATGGAACATTTGAGGACAGTATATATCATAGACAACTCTTTGGAGATTTGCTTTTAAAAGAACAAAATGGGATGGCTATTAATGTGGAAAATGAGGACAAAGATATATGTCTGTCAGTTTTAAACACAGGGAAAATAATGGCATGTTTCTATACTGATAAAAAAAAATGCTCCATTCTCTAGAGTGAGGTATTTCTCAGGGTATCAAAATATCTGACAGCATTTTCTGAGGGGAAAAGTATGCATATCTCTTCATAAATTCCCATAAGATTTTGAGAGCTGGTCTTTAAGGAGCTGGTTTTCATCTCTGGCATCTCCAAATTAAACAACCTGAGAGTGGAGAGATCCCAATAACACCTCCGATGCCTTACAGCATCCATGGAGGCTGGCCAGCATTGACAGCGCCTGTCAATGGGCATGTATTGAAGAGCCTGTGATTGACTTGGTTCTGCCTCCTCCTCACTCTGTGTTTGAAGCGTGAGGGCCTCCTAGAGCGAAGGAGCCTGTGCAGAGAGAGGTGGGCGTGGAAGCCGAACCTGACTTCCAGAAATGCCTACTTAACTGCCAAGTTGACTGCATTTTGATTTAATTACTTTTCTGATACCCAGTTTACCTCTCTAGCTTCTTCATTGTGCACTGAGATAAAAAGAAAACAAAGCAAGCCATGCACAACGTTGATTTTTTCTTTATTTTTCTGAGGTGTTTTTTTTTATCACTGTCTTAAGAATCAGGAGGGAAAAAGTCTCCTAGGCCTCTCTCTCTTCTAGACCAGGCGTTCCCTTCCTGACTTTCCTCTCTCTAAATATATATTCTTTCCATTTCTGCACAGCTACATTTCCTGGCCAAGCACAAACTGAACCAGGGGTGAAATTGCAAGGAAGACATGGAGCTCAGTTTGGACAATGATTAAACTCAGATGTAATAACCAAGGAACCATGTAAGCCACGGGCAGGGAAACGAGGAGTTGATTAGTATGGTCCCAGGGTTAACAACTGGGGAAAATGAGAAAAATGATTAACAACAAGAAAGCGTTGAGCAGTGCCATTCCCCGCTGGGTCCTGGCGGCCAAGTAGCCCAGCAGTCCTCCCGGATTCCACTTTTCTCTGCTCCCTGCGTTCACTCTGCCTCCAACTGCTGCTGCCGACAACCTCTGACTTTTCTCGAAGCATTTCCTTTTGTGTGACTGCCATCTTGGGCAAGCACAGGGCCTCCAAGCCTTCTAGCTCACTGCCCGTCTTTGACTCTCTCTCCAGATGGCTCCTACCAAAGATGTTTCTGCACCACAGCATAAATGAGCATTTACAGCCCATTCTACTTCCAAGTGCTTTCCAAGCTAAACTCAGAGTCCTGGTCTAAAGCTCTTGGGTTTTCTATCATTCCTGTCCCTTAGAACCTTAGTCAGCTCATGCCTTCTCTCTTAACACATCCATTGACCCCAATACTCACATCTCTCTGAGCCCCAGAACTCCAAACTGACTGGCTTTACCTGCACTATATATATTTTTAGGGATCAAGTGCTTTCTCAACTCCAGTTTATATGATATTGTGACAACTTTTTAATAACTATATAAATGCTGTACACACTGAGGCAATAGCAAGTGCTTCAGAAAACAAAATCTATATGATCTACCATTACAAAAAATTAATGGGTGGGACACATTCAACCCGACTTCCCCAGACAAGAGTGTGTCTTCATAAGCCTTCGTTCATCAGCACACTGGCCTAGGAGTGTGATCTTTAGCATAATAGACAAATAGCTCTTGCCTCCTGGGCTCAGTGAGAGCAAATGTCCAGAGGAGAATGAGCTGCTGTGCTCTGTAAGGGCTGTTTATTAAGCTCTCATGCCTTTGTTTGCATTTGCAGCAAGGCTACAACCTGACAGAGGAGGTCCTCCCCAGCCTGTCTCCTGACTATGTCTGCAGACTCTTCCATCAGAGTTGCCCCACTGCTCCTCTGCTCAAACCAGCTCCCCATGGTCCATCATCCCGCTTTTAAATTGGTCACACAGTCCTCTGTTCCCTGTTTTTCCTTAGACTCATTTTTCACATGATCAACCCCTATGCAATTTTTAAGATTTAAAACAAAAGTCACTTATTCTTCGTGAAGCCTTCCTGATTGCACATCCCCTAGCAGAGGACCAAGTGCCTAGAATGGGCACCTGGAGTAGACACATGAATTGAATAATTATACTTTAGAATCTGTTCAACTTATTTTCCTTCTAGACCTTCTAGCCATAAGGATTTCTTTCGAATTCATTCAAATTCAACCACCAAACCAAAGTTCTACACTAAACATATAGCAACAAACTCAATGTTTTGTGATGGTATAGGGACAGCTTAGTCCCACGCCTGTGTACATTGAGCTGGTATTAAAACAAATAGTAGTCTGTGCTCTGCTAGTGCTACACAGGTATATTTCAATTTGTGCAATAGCTGTATCTCTAAAACATTAAACATGCTTAAAATGCACTGTTGTTGGCCAGTAATAGATAAGAAAGTCAAAGAAAAGTATTTTTGTAAAACAATACTTTCTAATATGAACATTTATTCTCAAATATATCTAGTTTGTAAATTAAAATTTTGGCAAACCTACATTCTTTCAAGTTGGATCCACCATCATCATTGCTTGTCATATCATTCATTGGATTTAATCTCTAAAAAATCACTAAAAAGCAATAAAATTATTATTATAACTATTTTATAGATGAAGAAAGTAGAGTCCATAGAAAGGCAAAGCAAGTAATTTCAGATTATATTATGTCAAATCTAAATCAGGCCTGGGGACTTACAATCATGTGCTCTTTAGAGATCTTCTGTAGAGAAGAAAGCCAGGTTCAATGTTATAGCTCTAACATTTAGAACTTGAGTTTATTCCAGAATTCTCCATTTCAATGAGCTTGAGTGAGTAGAAGTTTAGACTACCAGTGTGATGGAAATGTTTACTTGGGGAAAATGTTGATAGAAATGACATTATTGTAAGTCATCTTAGATAGGTAGGTTTCACTTTTTACAAAGTATGTAATATGTGAAATGGAATATTATTGACATAATTATAATCCTCAATAAAAAAATTGATATATACCAAACTTTCCTATCTTTCTTCAACCTATATGACAACCTGCATAGCAATATTCATATTTTATAGATGAGAAATTGAGGCTGAGAGAAGTTACTAAATTATCCCAGTTGACACAGAAAATTCACTAGTGTCATCTCCCTCATTCTTGGAATTATGCCTGGGACAGTGAATGCTCTTGATACATTATTTTAAATGAATGAATGGCTGAACAAATGAATGAATGAAGTGGTAAAGCCATGGTTTGCTTCAGGTGTGCCTGCTCTAAAGGTCATACTGCTATGCTGCTATAAAAAAGAAGGAATTCTTACCATTTGCAACAGCATGGATGGAAATGGAGAGCATTATGCTAAGTGAAATAAGCCAGTCAATGAAAGAAAAATACATGATTTCACTCATTTATGGATAATAAAGACCATTATAAACTGATGAACAAAAATAGATACAGAGGCAGAGCAGCATCGAACAGACTGTTAAACTACAGCGGGAAGGGTTTGGGGGGGGGTGAGGGGGGTAAGAGATCAACCAGAGGACTTGTATGCATGCATATAAGCATAACCAATGGACACAAGACACTGGGGGGTAGGGGAGGCCAGGGGAATGTCAAGGGGGTGGGGGGAGACATATGTAATACTCTTTGTAATACTTTAAGCAATAAAACAAAATTTAAAAAAAAATAAAGGTCATACTTTTTCTGCATTGTACTCTTCACTTCATTAAATAAATGTATTGCTGGCTTCTTCAAAAGAGAGAATGTTGCATATAAATTTTCAAGAACACAACCTGCTATGGAGATAAAGGAAGCCTGGATGGTAGAATGCAGTCCATATCGATGGCATTAAGCTCCCAGGTCTGAGTTCATTTGCACCTTTCATCACTCAGTTGCCTTATCTGGATATAGATGAAAATTTAAACTGGTAGTTAGTGACTCACTCCAGCCCTTTCCTCTCCTTCAGTTCCCCTGACTCCACCTCCACTCTCCCTGGAGTCTTTTCCTAACTCTCCAGGGCTCTGTTAACATTCCAATGAATGCACATGAGTACGTCCTGTACATACGAGTCTGGGTAGGGACTGTGGGCAACTTCATCAAGACTTCTGTTTCTAATGAGAGATGGCCAGTGACAGCAACTAATGCAATCACATGAAGGACTAACAGTGCTTACTTGCCATCAATAGAATAAAAATAGAAATGTAAAGCTTTTGTCAAATCATAAGTTCCCAAAGGGATCAGGAGGTAAGGAAAAAGAGCATCCTTTGTAACAGCAGGGAATTGTCTTCCATATCCCTGGATCCCTTGCTACAATCAAATTCTCAGTAAGCAATCAAATACAAGTTCACAAACTGAGAGAAAATGGAGAGAGAAAAGGCAGGCCACTACAACACGTCACCATTGACCCTTATCTGGACAGTTCATCATCTACAAACCTGTGCAGCAGGCAACCCTGCTTCCTCCCCCATTTTCACCATGGTTCTTCAAAGCTATTATTATAAATCACAATTATTCCATCAACACTTTGACTTCATCTACTAACCTCCCCCATGTTGTCAGGAGATAACCCAACATGTTGGGAAGGTTCAGATGAGGGTGCACAATTACAAAAGACCAAGGGAGGCCCATGGGAACACAGGACTAGGCTAAGGAAGTAGAGAAACGAAATGTTCTTGTAGAACACCAGTTCAATGGAAAAAAATGCTAGAGACAGCAGGTCATGAGTAGATAAAGTCACAGCACGAAATTGCATTTCCTAAGCCTTTTTTTTTTAATCTGGCACTAAGCTCTGCAGTGCCTTTGCACCACAGACCATCTCTAAGAGGCTGAAAGCACAACGTACTCCATCAGGACTTGGGTTTTCTCCAGGAAGAAGGAAACAGCAGTGCAATCTGGTGTTTGCATAGAAAACACAACAGTGGAGAACGGGGGAGTACACAACAGAACATCTGCTCAGAGACACCAAATGAGAAGCCGCCAAGCACTCATAAGATGAAAACGCCTGCGCACATCTCCGCATCCCAGGAGCCTTGAATTGCAGGAGAGGAGGAACCTAGAGAGTCGAACAGGGAGAGGAGGGACTAACACTAAAAGGACATCAGGAATTTAATGATTCAGGTAATATGAAAGGTGGCGTGGAGACTAAAGATGCAGAGGTCAGGAAAGAGAAGTGTCTCTGAACACAGTTTGGTAGTCTTTCAGCACACGTGATGACCATGGCTCTTCTGAAGGAAGAGTCAGCTCCCTGTGCTTCAAGGAAGAACTAGAAAAAGCACACACACACACACACACACACACACACACACACAAACAGTTTAGTGCTAAATGGTCAGATAACTTGCCAAAGTCAACAGGTTGTAAGCAGAAGCTAGGGAAAAGCCAGGTCTCTGACTGGGCTGGCTCCTCTATACAACATTTGAACTTTTTGCATCAGCATTTCTGGTAATAATTATTCTCTCCTCCCCGGAAAGTTCTCTGTTGGCCTCAGGGTCCTGTCTCTCTCTGGGTCCTCCTCCTACTCCTCTGCCCAGTTCTCCCCAGCAGGCTTCCCCAGCTTTTCTTCATCTGTTACATATTCCCTAAGCCTCTATTTTGTCTCTTATGAATAGTCACCAAAGTTAACATTCTCCCTAGATCATATTCCTCATCCACCTCTCTGCTGATAACTCCTAAATGTCTATATTAAATAAACCTTTTTCCATAGCCCTAGATCTACATAACCGACACCATTTTCACATCTTCACTGGCACCACAATCAATGTTTCCCAGACTAAGACTGGCTCGTCCACATTTCCAGAGGGCACCCCTCCCCAGTTGACTCCAAGCTGCATGGATGCGTCCTTGTGCTCCCATAATTTCCAAGGCATCATGTTGCTATTGTGCTCCTCGCAGGCTATTTTAGTTGTGTGTTTACTACTCTTTCCAATAGACTGGGAGCTGTTCAAGGACTGGAAATGTCCTCTTCATATGGACCTAAATATAAGGTAGGCAGTTAATGTTTCTTGAATCAATAAACGTAGAGACTAATCCAGTTAGAGGCACCACCATAGCACATCATGGGAACCAGAAGTCATTCTAAATATTTCCTTTTCTCTCACTCTCCAGTCCAAGTTGCCAAGCTCTATACCTCCTTACCTCCTACATAACTTTTGACCCTTTTTTTATATTTCTATTTTTGACCAGTCTCACCCCCACCCCTATCCACTCTTCCTACTTCCCACCCCCACACCTACATCAATCCTAGAAGATTCAAAGGCAGTTCATGAGTGAAAAAGGGGGATTACAAACCCTAATAATTGAACACAGAAGAAACCAACCATATTCTTTCTGTAGCCTAGCCCAGTGGTCGGCAAACTGCGGCCCCTTGAGTGTGGCTCTTCCACAAAATACCACGTGTGGGCGCACACGTACAGTGCGATTGAAACTTCGTGGCCACACTCAAGGGGCCAAAGAGCCACATGTGGTTCTCAAGCCGCAGTTTGCCGACCACTGGCTTAGCCCATACATACAGCCTAGCAGGGAGCCTGGCATAGACTAACTGTTATTTGGAATTCATAACTTTGCTTAGATTATCCTCTAGATCCATTTAGATCATCCTAGATTTTATAATGTTTGGGTAACCATATCCAGTAATTTACTAAGAATTTAACAGACAGGCTGAGACTTAATTAAACTTCCTTTTATACTTAACGCCACCGCTGACATTGATGGTTGCCAGAGCTGTTTTTTGAGAACAAGCACAGATGATTTGCAGGACCAGGGGTCTGATCTGGCTGAGACCACCTGAGGCCAGTAGCAGAAGCATCTTGGAGGGCCCTCTGGTGACCTCCTCATAAACTTACCCCTTTATAATACTAAAATCTCCTCCCCGGGGTGGAGATTTTCCACCATTTTTGAACATCTCATGTACCTAGGCCCCTGTTTTCTACCTGCACTTGCTCAGGAATGTCCTCACCTATTCCTGCAATGATGAAGTGCACCTTGATGTTTATGCATGCTTGTCCTGGGTAGAGGACAGTCTGATCCGTGGTTTGGGGATACACCCCTTTGGGAGTGACCCCTTGGTGTGTTCTTGCTTGCCAGTTCACAATAAAGTTTCTTTTCATAAAATCACCTCGGGGTTGTCGTTAGCTGGCAGCTACTAAGTAACTGGACCTGGTTTTAGTCCGGTAACATTTCCACACAGGCCAATGGCCCAGAAAAGTTTTAAGCAAGGGAGAAAGAGCCATTAAATTTAAGTATGCAGTTTTGATTATTGAGGGGATGGAGCATTCTAGCGATTGAAGTAAGACTATTTGGGGAACTAGATTGACCATAAGAATTTTAGTTACCAAAGTGTGACTAGAGAAGCCATAGAACTTTCTACAAGAAGGGAAAGAACCAGCCCTACAGAATGGCTCTGAAGGGACAGGAGAAACTAAAGAAAAATTGTTATATTATTGTGCACTACAAGTTCTGCTCATTCAGCACAATTCCCTCATTTGTATCAAACTACAGTATTTTAGAGTTTAGTTGAACTGTAGTTAAGTAGGGAACATAGTTATAGGCATTTAATTAAAATAATTTTTATTTTGACTTGGCAGCTCTCCAACCATGAAGCTAATCTTTCTCCTCCTCCATGCCTCAGACAATGGGAGGGCCTTTGTAAGGCCCATGGGCCCTCTGTACTGTGCCTGTAGAGCCTAAGCAATAGACTTCATAGACTCATTACACTCTCACAGCCAAAGTGCACTTTTAAAAATGTAAATCTGATCATGTGACTCCTCTATTATAAAGCATAAAGCATTCCATCAATCCTGGTCACCTTCAGGATAAAGTCCAAATTCCTAAATGAGCAAGCATGACCTTTACAGCCTGACCCCAGTTCCCTCTCCAGCCTCATCTCTTGCCTCTATCTGCCCCCATGTTCCACCATTCCTGGAATTTATGCAGGCAGGCAGGTACTTTAAAACTGTGGGGCTCTGAACATGGTTTTACATTATCTACAATATCCTTTCCTGTTTCATGTATCAAGTGCAATTTTTTATCCTTTTAAGGACTTTTTAAGAATATCACCAACTGCCCTAGCTGGTTTGGCTCAGTGGATTGAGTGTCAGCCTGCAGACCCAAAGGTCCCAGGTTCGATTCCGGTCAAGGGCACATGCCTGGGTTGTGGGCTCGGTCCAACGTGCAGGAGGCAGCCAATCAATAATTCCCTCTGATCATTGATATTTCTATCTCTCTCTTCCTCTCCCTTCCTCTCTGAAATAAATAAAAATATATTTAAAAAGAAGAATATCACCAACTCTCTGAAACCTTCTCGAATCTCCATCCCAATCCCTATTTAGAGTTTATCAATCATTCCTCTATTATTGCTTTTATCATGTTCTGGTGCCTAAATATTTGTTACATGTCTGCCTCAGTATCTAGACTGAGAACTTCTTAAAGGCAGGGGCTAAATTTTATTCAAACTTGTTTCTCAAGCTTTAATAGTAAACCTAAAACTTGACAGATAGGCACTAAGTAAACTCTTGTTGAATGAATAAATTTTAAACTGTAGTTGTCTATGGTAACAATATAAATTACAATGATTTGGGGGTTGTAAAGAATATACATATTAAAAGAAGAAGCTTTAGGCCAAATTTGGTGAAGAGAGTTGAAGTGAAAAGTAAATTGAAGTATGTGATTACATTAATCACTTTGCACCCTAGACAACGTGAGAGAGACACAGAGCTAATAGGTTGTCTTGACATTAACCCATGGCAGGGTTCATAAAATATTATTGGATCAATTATATGATATTCAACAGAATCTGTGGAAGAAATAACAATTATCAGAGTCAGCATTTCTCCTCCAAAAAAATCAAGTTTAAAATCACACTTATTTTTTGCTTTTTTAAAGTTACTAGCCTGATAATTAAGGATGATGAGGTAGCTATAAATGAAGATATGTCAAAACACTTATTTGGATCATTATAATATCATTTTTGAAAAATAAATAAAGCCCTAGCTGGTTTGCTAAGTGGATAGAGCGTTGGCCTGCGGACTGAAGAGTCCCAGGTCAGGGCACATGCCTGGGTTGCAGGCTCGATCCTCAGTAAGCGACATGCAGGAGGCAGACAATCAATGATTCTCTCTCATCTTTGATGTTTCTATCTCTCTCCCTTTCTCTTCCTCTCTGAAATCAATGAAAATATATTTTTTAAAAAGAAATAAAAAATACTCAAATAAGAGTTAATTGCAGTAATATTATCTGAGAATACAACACTCCACCTCTCATCTATACCACAAGCTTACCCTGAATAATAGTCTACCATCTGGGTCAAAGGAGATGAGAGACACCCTCTGTGATATGTACTGAAAGCTAAGGGTAGAATAGGAACCCAGAGAAAAAGCCTTCAGCAATATTTCCTACCCAAAACTCGAGTAAAAGCAACTCACCACTAAAGGACTATAAAGACTTTTACACCAGAGGTAATCATAGTAAGAACAACTACTCCAAAAATGCATACAGTTGAAATATTTACCTTTGTATTAATGGTCTAACAAAAGGAAGTGCACAAATCCTTTTGTAAATAATATTTACTTCAGTCTCATCTGATCTTCAACATACCATCTCTGACATTTAATCAGAAATTATGAGACAAAAAAATCAAGGAAAACAACCATTGTCAATAGATAAAGTAGTCAATATAACCACACTTAGAGATAATGGAACTCCCATTAAAATAACTACAATTAATATTTTAAAGGAGCTAGATCAGGAGTCAACAAACTATGACCTTCCAGATAAATCCAGCTTGCTGCTTGCTTTGTAAATAAATTTTTTACACAATCATACTCAGTCATTTACGATTATCTATGGCTACCTTTGTACTACAGTGGCAGAATTGAGTAGTTATGAAAGAGCCTGTAAAGCCTAAAATATTTACTATCTGGCCTTTCACAAAAAGAAAGTTTGCTGACCTCTCATTTAATAAAAAGGTTGGCAATGAGCATTAGCAAATACAGAATTTTAGCAGAGAGATGGAAACTATAAGAGTCAAAAGGAAATGCTACAAATAAAAATTACATGAGATAAAGAATTCCTTCAATGGGCTCATCAGTAGAGTGAAAGCAGATAAGAACACATTAGTGAACTTGAAAATATGTCCATGCCAATAGAAATTATACGAATTGAAATATGGAAAAATAAAATGGGGGTGGGAGCTGAAAATCCAAGAGCAGAGGATGGTACCAAATGATCAATGGAAATCTCATTAGATTCCCAGAAGAAGATAATAGAGCAGAACCCAGGAAATATTGGAAAAACTAAATTTACCAGACACTGTCACATAGACCTGTAGTTAGTGCAATGACCATGCCCTATAATCTGGGATGACATAACTTAAACAGAAGGCTTTTATATTATAAAGAGTTCTGGCTTTCATCCTGTCCATTATACATTTTTGCTAATTACTTGGATGAAAATACAGGTTTACTAATATCAATTTTTGGATGACATTAATCTAAGGCAAAAATAATTATAGTGAGTGAAAGAATCAGAGTCAATAGTGTCTAAATAGGCTTGCTAGTGAAATGAGCTAAACTGTAAGTATAACCACAAACTTGAAATATATTATATAAACCTATAAAAATAAAGGATAGAAAAATAGGCTTGGCTAATTATATCATACATCCAAGATATGTTAAATTTACATGAATCTAAAACAAACAGCTATCTTTGTTTAATGTAACTCCCAATAAATGGATATATTTTCAAGTGGTACCAGCAGAGGTACTGAATTTAAGGCAATCAGAGTAAGAGTCCCTTTCTAGTCTTTGGTTAACCTATTAAAATTGGTGGATGATTTGACAACTGCATTCTTAATGGGCAGACAAACTACATTATGTTCAAATATAAAAGGCAAAAATGATTTGCTATCACATTAATAGAACAAGAAATGTTTAACTTGAGAAAAGACAGGGCAACCAAGATATTAAACAATTCTCACAAGTAGAAGGGAAATTAAACTTGTTTGTATGGCTTCAGGACACAGCATTAAAACATGAATAGAAATTTCAAGATGTCAAATTCTAGTTCCGTATGTTGAGAAACTTTCTGACAGAGCTGTCCATAGTGGAATAGCTGCCTTGTACGGACAAGAACTTCTCATCTGCACAGATGCCCACACAACAACTTTCTAGTGCAGAGAAGGTCAAGCATATGTTTAGTGATTGTATGCATAGCCTTCCCATATGCCTCGTCTACATTTCCATAATTCTGGAAAGAGGAATCCATATGGGGAAGAGAAGAGGGAAATACATTTATGGTGGGACCAGTCAGTAAAGTAGGATTGTATCAAGGGGAAAACATCTCACATTTCATCTTGGATATGTTAATTTTGAAGGGCCCATCAGATAACCTAACAGAAATGTTAAGTTGGCAATTAATTATATTGTCTGGAGTTTAAAGGAGAGGTCTGACCTAGAGATAAGTTTAAGTGTATTTTTTGCGTAGCTCGATATAGCCCAATAGAAATATAATGTAAAATTGGTTTTGATAATATAATTTAACCCAACATATTCAAAATACTTACCATTTCGACAAGTAATCAATATAAATATTACTAACAAAGTAACTACATTCTTTTTGTTGTCATTTGTAGTAAGTCTCAGAAATCTGTTGTGTATTAGCACATCTTAATTCAGATACCTACATTCAATAGCTACATTTGGCTAGTGGTTGCCATACTGAACAATGCAGGCATAGATGTTCATTGAATTTCTCACAATAGATATAGAAAAGAAAAAAAAAGTTTTAGAATTAAGCATTAAGAAAACCCAAGAAAAGAAAGCCAACAGAGAGAAAAGATCTGGGAAAGTCTATTGTTATGAGAACCAAGAGAAGAGAGTGGAGATGTGCATGGCCAGTTACGTTAAATTCTGATGCAAGTTCAGGTCTGCAAAGGCACCTGTTAGGTACAGGGATGGAGAAGAACTGGCTGGGTTCCATTAGGAGGGCAGCAGCCATATGACAGTAGATTGAAAAATGACAGTCTGAACTCCACTCCTCTCAGAACGAGTAGTAGAGTGCTCAGACATCCTGGCTCTCTGCTCAGTTTGCCAAGGGGTTTGGATCTCAGTTGGATAATCCATTAAAGGAAAAGCACAATGGGCAGGCTTCAGGGTGTCATCTCAGGAGACTCCTGTGCAAGGCACAGGAATGAAATAGCTGCCATGCCTCCCTTTTATGCACGTGATAGTCTTTCGTAGTGGATTCTTTCAGAAGATGTAAGCTTTCTTCTTGTTCTTCAGTCATACATGGGATAAAAATGGTTCAAAGCATAAAATAGGGCATTTCATTCTTTTAAAGGATTCCCTGGACCTATTTGGGCAAGGATGGGACAGGGGAGCTCTTCATGCACAGAACTGTGATTTTGATGGTGACTTCAGAACTCACAGGTCAGCAACAGGTGAATGGATGCCCTGTGGTGACCACAAGGGAAGGAAGCCATGTGGGTCTGTAATTCAGTCTTAGCTCCATTCATGATCATTTCTCTCAGCTAAAAGTAGTGCTAAGCCCTATCTAATTATAAGACACTGTTTGAAAAGTCACATCTGCACGTTCTGCCATCCACAGCAAGGACATGGCTAGTTCCCCAGTGCTCTCTCTTAGGGGCTCATCTCCAAGATACTCTCTCATTGCTATCTGCAGAGCTGCCTCCATTGGCTGGAGACCCCAACACTACCACCACTGCAACTGAACACATCCCCTGGAAAAGAAATGGTAGAGAAGAGAATGAGATTTTCACATGGCTTAGACCCAGATGTTGCCTTGGTCCTGAAGCATTGGAGCCTCTGAATAAAATTGCATATTCAGGTCAGTGAGTTCAAATGAAGAACACATAATAATTCTATTCTATGGCCCCATTTACCTTCAGTTGACACCTGGATCTGCTGTGCTCATTCATTTACTTGCACAGCATGGTATAAGAAAAAAAAAATGAGACCTGCATTCCAGCTCAGTGGGATATTGAGCAAAACCAGTTCCTTTTCTGGAACTCAGTCATCTCATCCTTTCTGTCTCTGACCTGATCTGATCCTACCTTCAGTGGTTCAATGCTCTCGGGTTCCCCTACTACCCAGGCCCCCCGGGGATCGCTGTGCTCTTGAATGCTGTTTTCTCCTGCCAGTTCACTCGGAGGATTCATGATGGCTGTGGTTGCCATAGGAATGATTCATCTATCATAAAGGTAGCTGCATGCGATCACACATACTCCAAGGAGAGCTAAAGAGGGGGATGTGATATTCAGAACCTAGAGATGGATCTGCATGGAAAGTGGACGGCAGCTTAATGAGAGGGGGAGATAGAGCACGCGAGTTTTCTATAGCTCTCATGTGCGTGCGCACTTCTCAGGAAGCATGAGTGCTCATCCACTGTCAAATATGCTGCCCCTGGTCCCTTCCATGCCCACTCGAGACGCTTCCTCCACAAAAATAGAATGTAATGGGTAAGCTGTAAGGAGGCACCCCCCTCCTTGCCAGCCAGTTGATGAAATAGCCCGGGGTGATCCCAGACACCATGCCCCAAGCATCCACTGCAGGCTGCTTGTTTATGATAATTCACTTTTCATTTACAAGAAAGGACTGGGGATGATTTTGAAAAGATTTTTTTTTCTACATGGATTGTTTTCTACTTGAACTTGCCAGTTTTATTCTTGAGGTGGACAGTTTTTATTATTTTTACTATACTATAATTTAATGACCAATACTTCAACAGTCCGGTTCTTCTTTTCTCTCCCTAATAGGACTTCACCCTAAATCCAACCCCAGACTTTGAAACTCAGTTATGAACTGAACATCCTACCAATCCTGGTCATAAACAGACAGAGATGACCACTCTCTCAACTCCAGCCATGGACAAAACCCAAATCCAGGCCACAGACAACCCTAGATGAGGCCAAAGAGTGGCCACCACTAACCAGAGCCAGTTACTTCACCATGACCCCGGAAGGGAGCGAAGGAGGGGAGAGGTGGGCAGTCAGTGCATGCAAGTCCCACACAAGGACACAGCTCAACGTGCATGCCTTCCTTTCTAAGGATGTTGGATCAGAAGCATTTTTATTATGAAATAGGATACATTCAGTTGACTGTTTCCTAGCAACAGGATGCCAATAATCTGGCTATAATTCAAGGATTCATCTTCTCTGTGATGAAGAAGCTGGGAGCAGCAGCGGGGAGGAGAAGGGAGCAAGGCAAGGCTTCCTGGCATGAGGCAGAACTTACAGTGTGGTTTGAGGATGAGGAAACCAAGCCTGCAGACTCTTTGAAGCAGGGATTCATCCTACTGCTGCTGCTGCTGGCTTCTTGCTTCTGAACTGATTACTCATGTTGAAGGGCCCAATTTGAAATCGTATGGTATACTCTTGAATCACACACAGAGCTCGCTCCGCGCACAAAACATTGGCAGTAGAAAGCAAATAAGGACAGGAACAATAAACTTTGCCTGGCGTGTTGGCCGGGCTATGGAAATGCTGTAATCACTAAGTCTGGTGGTTAGGTCCCAGAGACATTATCCAATGACTCGCTCCCACTCGTTTTTAGCACCTGCAAATTTATTACATAAGATATTATTTTGTACTCAATTTAATTAGTTAGAACTATTTGTAGTCATTTGAAATACACTCCACGTTGATTAAAATAATTAATGTAGGGCTACTAAATATTTACCTAAGATATTAATCCAGGGGGGAATTTGATAAATTTAATTAGCAAGCACTAATTATTGTTATGATAGGAGTTAGGGTTTAATAAATATAATTACAGAGAACAAATGACGGCTTCTTAATTAATAGATACTAGTTGCAAACACAAGAGCCATTATCATATTTTCAAGCAGGACATGCTATTCAGCACACCTTCCAGATGTCAACGGTAACAGCAATGGTGACTTACAAGGACAGGAGTGAACACTTATATAGTGTTTTGCCATTGGGCATAGTTTTAAGTGTTGTTAACATATGAATCATTTAATCCTTATAACAACCCTGCTATTCTCCACACTTTACATATGTAGAAGCTGAGGCACAGAAAGACGAAGTACCTTGCCTAAAAGTGGCAGAGCTGGCATCTCATCCCCTGTAGTTTAGTTCAAGGGTCTATGCTCTTAACTACTATGTGTAGTTCCTAAATCACAAGAGCAAACAACAACAAAAACAAAAATAAAAAGTGTGAATGTCCAAAAAAGTACAGCAACCCAAATCCCCAAGCCTACATTGCTATTCAAGCAGAATAGCCTTCTGATCTTGGCAGATGCCATTTACAAGATTAGAAAGAGTGCAAAGAGGTGCAAAAGGCACATGGCCTTTAGTCGTTGACCATTTTGCTGAGGGTTGGGTGTGGAAAGGCTCAATGCTATGGACTGCAGTCCAATGGTACTCAGTGGGGCTTCCTGGTCTGGGCCATTCTGCACATGCATTCTACTGGGGAATCATGCATTCTGCTGGAGAATCTTCCAACATCATGGTGTTTACAAGGTTGGGGTATCATAAGTCTATAATGTAATAACCTTTGGGCAAAATATAATTTGTACTCCAACAAATCATGGGCACGCTCCTCATTCATTTAGGATATTTAAGGCCAAACGTCCCTTCACCATAACCAAAATGGTCCTTAATCACTGCCTATCTGAACAAAGACACAGCAGGTGCCACATGACCAGATCCTGACCTCTCACATTTCCTATAAGGAAATGCCCCTACTTAAGAGGGTCTAGCTTATTGCTAGGATGATATCATTATAGGGATTTGATCATGTCCCTGAGTTCTGGTAATGAATTCACTCTCCCCTTTGTTCAGGGGATATATTTGGAAGGGGGATGGCTCTTACCTGGGGACAATTACATGGCTAATGCATGCCAATGAGCCTTCTATGGCACCGGAGAAATAGCATTGGTTTCATAATAAAGGAAAAAGTCAAGAAGATTTATAATAAAGGAAAAAGGAAAGAAGACTTTTGGAGTCATTGTTCAGAATCCCCTTTTGGAGTCTGTGTTTCAGGGTGTCTAGTGGAACAAGCCTAACCCATGCACTTGAAAAGAATGTATATTCTGCTGCTCATGTATATTATGCACTAAAAGATCAATTAAGTCCATCTGGTCTAATGTGTCATTTAAGGCCAATGTCTCCTTGTTGATTTTCTCTCCAGATGAATCCGTTGATGTCAAGGGGGTATTAAGTCCCCTACTATTACTGTCTCACTGTCGATTTCTCCCTTTCTGCCCATCAATATTTGTTTTATATATACAGTGCTCCCACATTGGATACATAGATGTCTACAAGAGTTACATTCTCTTGCTGGATTGATCCCTTTATCATTATAAAATGCCCCTTTTTGTCGCTTGTTACAACTTTTGTTTTAAAATCGATTTAGTCTGATATAAGGGTTGCTACCAGCTCCCCCCCCCCGCCCCCGTTTCAGTCTGTGTGTGTATTTTAATCTGAAGTGAGTCTTTATGGGTCTTGCTTTGTTTTATCCATTCAGCCCTCTGTCTTCTGATTGGAGCATTTAGTCCATTTCCATTTAAAATAATTATTGATAGGTCTGCAAGTTATTGTCATTTTAATAATTGTTTTCTGATTGTTTTCATAGTTCTTATCTCTTCCTTTCTTCTTCTCTTGCCCTCTTTCCTTGCATGCTGATGACTTTCTGGAGGGTTATGCTGGGAGTCCCCCCCCCCTTTTTGTTTTCCTTCTTGCATATCTCTTACAGAATTTTGGTTTGTTGTTACCATGTGCTTCATATATACCAAGCCATGTTTCTAGCAGCCTTTTTAAGGTTGATGATCCTACATTCAAACACATTCTAAAATCACTGCAATATTTACTTCCCATTTACGTTTTTGTCATTATTTTTGCTTCTTTTGTGTGTTTGTACATATTTCTTTATTGTTGTAATTATACATTATCTTTCTACTTTTATCTTTTGACCTTTTCTTCTTAAAGAAGTCCTTTTAACATTTCTTGTAATACTGTTTTAGTGGTGATGAACCACTTTAGGTTTTTTTTTTGTTTTGTTTTTTGTTGTTGTTTTTTTTTTTTGTGTGTGTGTGTGTGTGTTTTGTCGGAGAAACTCTTTAGCTCTCTTTCTATTTTAAATGATAGCCTTGCTGGGAAGAGTAACTTATGTGTCCATTGATAGATGAATGAATAAAGAAGCTTGGGTACATCTGTACAGTGGAATATTCTCAGCCATAGAAAATAATGAAATCTTACCATTTGTGGCAACATGAATGGACCTAGATGATATTATGCTAAGTGACATAAGCCATAGAGAGAAAGACAAATATCACAAATATCACTTATATGTGGAATCTAAAAATAAAATAAATGAATAAGTAGAACAGAAACAAAATCATATGTACAAATCGATGGTCACCAGATGGCAGGGGGTCAGGGGAATGGGTGAAAAAGGTAAAATGGATTAAGAAAAACAAATTGCCAGTTATAAAAATTGTCACAGGTATATAAAGTATAGCATAGGGAACATAGTCAATAATATTCTAATAACTATGTCATATCAGTACTAGACTTATCCAAATGAGCATTTCATAAGGTATATAAATGTCTGATCACTATGTTGTATATGTGAGACTAATATAATATGTATGTTGACTGTAATTGAAAAATAAATTAAATAAAAAGAATTCTGTCTTTTAGTTGTGTCTTTGGAACATTGTGGAGTGTCAGGGCTTCATTCATGAGGCAAACGTAATTGTTACCAAGAATGGGGAGCGGTGGCATTAAAGGGTTGTTGCCAAAATCCAGACTGTCTGAGGCCCAGGTCTTCCTATTCGAAGCAGCGTCGGGGCTGGTGCCAGAGAGCAGAGCAAGGCTGAAGATCCTCTCTCGGGCTCAGGTTGGTTGAGAAGAAATGTCATTTCTCCCTACAGCAAATCCAGAAAAACAGTTTAATCTGTTAGGGAAGCAACATGGGAGGGGGGAAAAGGCTGAGAAAAAACAATAAATAGTAAAAACAATAAACAGGAAGCTGGAAAAGACAGGCCTGGATGTGCAATCCTTCTTGTGCCTGTTAAATGAACCCTGGAGGGGATGAGGATAGAGAATTATCCTATTTATATATTGAAAGAAATTTTAAATATGCATAGGCAGGGAGAGAGGCTCCACAGAGGCTGAAATGCAAAACGCATGTGGTCTGTGCACTTGCCCTTCCATCATCTCCCAGTGCCATTAGCAAGTACCTTGCACCAATTTCTGCAAAGCGTCTTCTAAAACTCAGAGCCATCGTTGTACTTACTCAGCATTTCTGTCTTTAAAAAGCAATTCTATTTTTATAAAGAAATGGTTTTTCCCTTGCAAAACCCCTCATAAATGTATTCGTGCAGAAACATAGCTCACAGGTCAATACTGATGCATGCACACATAGACACATACACATGTGCATGTGCACACACACATATACCCCCCACCCCTACCTGGCCGCTACAACACTCTCCTGGCTGCTAGGCACTGGGTCAGTAGGCAGTGTAGTTTCATCACTGCACAAGGGAAGAAAACGGCATGCTCCCGTGCAGGGAGACATGGGAGCATAGGTTACCTGCCATGGGAAACCTGTCATCATTCAGTTGATCATCGTCACTATGGGAACATGTAAGAGACAGAACACTGACCAAATTTCCTTATGAATATACTTCATCCACACTTAGAAAATAATTCTTTGTCCCACACAAATGTCTACTTCCTTACAAATCTCCCCACTCACCAGCCCCACCAAGAAACACCATCTCCTCTAAAATATCAGGGGCTGCTGTCTTCAGTGGCTTCACTGAGTACAAACCAATTATCCAGCAGCGGCTGCTGGCTCCCCAGCCATGGTCCAACACTGCAAACTCCAAAGCAGGTCCTGAGGAGAGAGGAACTGCTACAGGAACACAAGCCCTCACTTTTTCCCCTGCCACCAACCTCTCCCCTTTTCTCTGTATCTCCTGGGGACACACAAAGTCTCTTAAGGAGGTCTGTTGCTTGGTAAGAATTGGTCACTGACATGAGTCCTATTTTGGGAAAGTCCCCATTCTCTGGATATTTATAGGAGAGACTATGTTAAATATCATGGAAAATTTGCTAATGGAAATTCAAGACTTTCTCATTTCTGCAAGCTTCCATTTGAGAATTAAAATATAGAGACGAAATGGAAAAAGAGGAGGGACCAATTATAACAACACACACAGTTACCCCAATGTTAGCACAGTGTCTGTTGTGTGTCAATTCTTCAAGTAGGGGATCTCAGACAATCTAGCTAACTAGCATGGCCATTGACCCAAGACCCAGGAGGGAGCCCTTTGACAAATCCCTGACCTGCTTGCAGGCCCAAATGCATTCTGTGGGGTTGGCCTGGCTAACACCTCTGCCCCCTTTAAGGTTAGCACCACTTCCTCTAGAAATCTGTCTCAGATGCTTCCCTTCTGATGTCGATCAATGGAAGTTTGGAAGGAGAGGAACAGGAGGGCAGGAAAGATGCCTGGTTCTGTACTGACGTGTGGGGTTGGTGGTTTCCATGGAGAATCCAGGTGATAGTAAGTGGTGACCAGTCAGCCCTCTGGCCTGAATATCAAGGCAGAAGACTGGGCTGAGAAGCCACTAGGAAGCTCCCAGCATGTGAACCGTCCTGAAGGCATTGGCGTGGAGCGTTCCGCTGGGACCGTGCAAGGCTTACTGCACCCCTGGGCCGCCACGGGGCAGAGGGCAGGGGAAGTCAGAATTCTATGTGAAGAGTGCTCTGTCCTGCCAGACTCATGATACTGGGACAGTATGAATCATCGACACTGTAATTGTGTTAATGTAACATTTCTCCCTGAGAATCCAGGGAAGTGCTTACACCCACATTAAGCTTTCAAGCAATCAAAGACCAGAAAAAAAAGACAGCCTGAATGAAAATGGCATTAGTGTGTGAAAAACACTTTTAAAAAACCACTGAGGAGACGTTTCACCAGGTTGTCTACAATTCACATCTCCAGCCTGAACAAGGGCTTGCGAAGGCCTAATAAAGGTGTCTTCCTCCCTGAGGAATTAGCACTGAATAGTCCACTGCCTTCATCTGTCTGTGGCATCTATCCTAGAGACAACTCCCCTTGACTGCCATGAAGTAACTGCATTTCCTTAGTGTTGATTTGCAGGTGAGAAGCTGAGGGGCCTAGAACCCAGGTCTCCATCTAGACCCAATGATCACCAACCACCAATGGACCAGAGGGTGGTCTGAATGAAAGCTACAGCTGCCATCTCTGTGGGTGCCCTGCGCCCACCTCTTCCATCTTCCTTGAAGCCTCCCTCACAGTGATTCAGGTGGGGATCATGACGCCAAGAGATCACTTCTCCAATGGTAGCAAACTAAGAGTTTAGTAAAAAAAATAAAACCATGGCCAACTAGCTTGAAGGAGGTCCTATAAGTCTTAAGTCCCCTCTCCCCAATTTCCATTTACAAGGACATTTGTGGAGTCTTGCAGGTATTGGCTTCTCAGTCCTTTTCTGATGGGGCTATCACAACCTGCTCTAACGATTTACATGCCTGTCTGAGACTTTCCATGTGGCTCACCTTCCACAATGCAAATTTAAAATGACCTCTCTGTGGCTGACATGCCAGTGAACTACCACCACCCAGATGCAAATGCCCAAAAGGTCAAGGAACCCTCCTAGACACCTCCTTGGGCCTCACATATCGGTGCCAATATGTCCCTGAGGATACCATCCTTGACACATCACCTTAACTAACCCTACCCCTGTTCAGAGCCCATATTTTTCTATCAGAATATGAAATGTTGTTAAATGTTGCCCCGCTGGAGTGGCTCAGTGGTTGAGCATCGACCTATGAACCAGGAAGTCCAGGTTTGATTCCTGCTCAGGGCACATGCCTAGTTATGGGCTTGATCCCCAGTAGGGGGCATGCAGGGGGCAGTGGATCAGTGATAATGGCTTACAAGAGCCCTCATGATCTGGTCACTCCCTCTCTTGCAAGATATAACCCCTATTGAAAGCTACAGCTGCCATCTCTAATGATTGTTACAATATAGAGACGAAATGGAAAAAGAGGAGGGACCAATTATAACAACACATACAGTTACCCCAATGTTAGCACAGTGTCTGTTGTGTGTCAATTCTTCAAGTAGGGGATCTCAGACAATCTAGCTAACTAGCTTGGCCATTGACCCAAGACCCAGGAGGAAGCCCTTTGACAAATCCCTGACCTGCTTGCAGGCCCTAACAATCACTATTTCTAGAAGCACAGTGCTCAGGTAAAGTCGTGTTGTCATTCCCATCTCAACCACTCTCCACTCACCTGAGCTCGTTTTCACACGTCTGTGAGAGAGCTCAGTGTGCTGTCTATGGATGGGAAGCCCTTCTCTGTCTTCTATGCCTAACCCGCCTTTCCAGTCACAGTTCCAGGTTCAGTCACCTTCTCTATAAAACCTTAATCAAGACCCGCTTTGTCCAGTTGTAAGAATTAAATAGGGCGATTCAAGTGAAGTCCTCTGCATGGAGCACTGGTGTATAGTCAAGAAATACAGCCTATGACACCTTTCCGGGCTGGACCCTGCAGGTAAAGTGAGGCGCCTGGCGTCACCTCTGAGGCCCCAGGACTCAGTCGCTTGCTGCCACTGCAGCTCCTCCTTATGCTGTGTATTAATTCTGTTCATGAACGTTTATTAATCCCCATTGGAGAAGCAACAGCAAACAAGACAGTCCCAGGGCCAGCCACTTGGCGATCACAGCCCATGCGTTCCGTGTGATAAATAAGCAGCTGTAGAGTAGGAGGTGCGAGCACTAAAAGACGAGGTATGAGAGCTCCCGGGGCATAAAAGGAAACATGTGACCCAGACCTGGGCTGGGGCAGGCAGGTTTCTGGGAGGAAGTGCTGGCTTAGTAAAGCTGAGGGGAGGGGGGCGGCTCAAAACATAATTTGTGAAGGATCCATAACTTGGAAGGGGAGAGAGAGAGGAAGGAGTCAGGACAATGCCTCACTTAGGGCAGGAACAACTTGTCTTACCTTTCTTTGCATTCCGAGTCTCGACATACATACACACGAAGCCCACACTCACACACAGGCACACACGGGCACTACCTCAGGGCTTATCTTTGTTCTGCCCATAAGTGTCAAGGTGTGAAGAATGAACCTTTTATCCTACATTTCGGAGGGATTGTCTGTGTCTGGATTTTTTTGTTTGGGTGCTGATAGGAATCCAAGTCATTAACCCCACTAAGGACCTTTTTATTTATTTATTTTTTCCTGAAAAGGTAAGTGGGACTAGGACGTACTCAGAGGAAGAGCTGAGGGAAAAGAATAAAGGGGTCACGTGATAAGCATTCAACACAATTTCCTTCGCTGGCTCCTGAGCCAAACCTTCCAGGCGGCGAGTGTAATGAAATTGTGCGCTGTGTGTGTAGTCACCCTCTATGCTGTCAGGGAGAAACCATTGTTTTAAGACAGTGGTTCTCAACCTTCCTAATGCCACGACCCTTTAATACAGTTCTTCATGTTGTGGTGACCCCCAACCATAAAATTATTTTCGTTGCTACTTCATAACTGTAATTTTGCTACTGTTATGAATCATAATGTAAATATCTGATATGCAGGATGTATTTAGGCGACCCCTGTGAAAGGGTCAATCGATCCCCAAAGGGGTCACGACCCACAGGTTGAGAACCACTGTTTTAAGAGCTTGTTCCAGGCACTAGGCATGGGGGCAGGCTCGTGGGTCTTGGGAGTGATGGGGTGGGGACCATTGCCAAAGAAGGGAGAGGGGTGCTCAGCAAAGACCCAAAAAGCCTGTCAGGGAGAACTGAACTCATTAGCATCAGCTTCTGCTGACTCCTCATCCACCTTCTACAGGAAGGGACTGCTAACATGCTGCAGATGGCCCGATCACCCAGCTCACTCGGCTGGGCTGTGGCTGATAGGGGGCAGTCACCGCTCACGTGGCACACCCCCTGTCAGCTGAGAGCTCTCCCGTGCTCTGCTCTACAAGGCATCTCCCATCAGCCTCTGCGGACACACCAGGGACACTGGTCCCCAGGCCAGACACTCCACTCATTGTAACGGTCAGGTCAGCCCTTTGCTCTGTCACCGCTGCAGAAGGCGGCCCTGCTCAAGGATGTTAAGGGTCTAGCAGGGAGTTGAGAAAAGAATAGAGTGTAATAACCAAGAAGGGCCCTTGGGAGGCAAGAGCAGCTTTATCTTTTTCAAGGTCCAATGACACTATGAAAGCATGAGGCTCCTTGGGAAAAAATTATCATCAATTTGAAGATCGTTACAACAGAGCATGGAATCAAGCCTGGGACCCTTCCGACTGGGGCTGTTTGACCGTACCAGCTACACACCCCAAAGTCAGCCCTGCTTAGAGGGCATAATCCCAAATCCATATCTTATGATGGAGAAGACTGAAGCCAGAATGTTCAGTCCTGAGTATTTTCACGCTCCAGGAGCCTCTGCACTGGGGTTCCTTAGCCACAACCTGACCATTTACCAGGGGTGTGACCCGGACAAGTTACTTAACCTCTTCCTCCTTCAATTTCTCATCTGTAAAAAGAAGATAATAATAATAGTACAGCCCAGGCCAGGTAGCTCAGTTGTGTCGAGCATCATTCTGATACACCAAGGTTGCAGGTTTGATCCCAGGTCAGGGCACATACAAGATTCAACCAATGAATATATAAATAAGTGGAATAACGAATCAATATCAATGCTTCTCCCCCCCCAATCAATAATATGGAAAAAAAATAGTACAGACCTCAAAGATTGGTTGTTAGAATTAAAGAAGGTAATGAGGTACAGAATTTAGAAGAGTGACATAGAGTAGCTCTAAATAAAATATCATAATTTAAGATATCAGTAATAGCAGTCATAGTGGCTATGGTATTTCAATACATACCTCCACTTGTCTCCTTGGGTGACCTTTGCTTTTCTGCCTGGGGACCCCAGAACACCTCCGAGAGGCCGCCCTTCGCCAGCACTGACTGAGCCCCCTGGGTGTGGTCAGAGGTGGAGGGATTAGGGCTGGGAAGGTACATGAGGCCCAGAGGAAGGCTAGACTCTGAAAAAGCTGACTTCAGCATCCCTGCTCCTGGTGCCCCGTACCATTCCCTCCTGTCAAAGATTGGGCTTAACAAAAGCAAACCCTGCCTTTTGCAACAACTTGAAGGAAGACCGGGCTGAGCTGTGTGAAGGCAGAGCTTCTCCACCTGCCTCAGCTACTGCAGGATCTCCTGGGGTGCTTGCCAACGACTCAGATTTCCGGACTCCAACCCAGAACCAGTAAATCAGAAGATCCTAGGGTGGGACCCAGAACTCCATCCTAATAAGCGTCCCTGGCAAAGCTTATTTCACACCACAGTGTGTGAACCGCTGCTCAGGGTTGCCTTGAGGGGGGCGTCCCTACGTCTCCCATTGGGATGTGTAGCTCTGTGATCATCTTGCTGGGACAGGACACCCAGCGGGGGACCATTACAGCATGTTGGTTGGTTGTCAGACGGTTCGCTGCACACGTCTCACATCTAACGCACATGAAGGCCGACTGAGGTGCCAGCTGGTCAGACCAGCCCTTCTGTGCTGGATCCAGGAGGACCCCAGTGGGGGTCCCAAGAGGCGTCCAGAGACGTGGAGCATGTGTGCAGTGTCTTACTCTCCTGTAGTCTCCAACTCTAAGAAATCTCTTCAAATTCTGGCATTTCCTTGGGCTTCACGCCTTACCGCTAAAGCTTCTGGGCTCTATCAAGGGGCCTTTTGCAGCCCACTTTAAGCAAACTTCAAGTGGGTGAAGCTGGACCAAAGGTACAAACTTCCAGTGACAAGAGGGATAAATCCTGGGGGTGTAATGAACAGTGTGGTAACTATAATTAGCAATACTCTCTGTATATTTCAAAGTTGCTAAGTGAGTAGATCTTAAAAATTCTCATCACAAGAGAAAAAAATGCATAACTATGTGAGGTGATGGATGTTACCTAGACTTCTTGTGGTGATCATTTCACAATATACACATATAGCAAATCATTATGCTTTGTATCTTAAATTCATACAATGCTATATGCCAATTACATCTCAATGAAACTGGGAAAAATGTGTCTTCTTACGACACACGGGATCAAAAATTGCTTTAATATGGTAGTTTGCTCTGCAAGTGGCAGGCATTACGCACTAGTCAAGGTGGCCTGCAGGGCCTTCCTGTCCATCACTCAGGGAAATGGAGAGCAAACCATTTGAATCCAGATTCTGGTCATCTTGGTGTCTGGGGGTTGCTTTATCATCCTGCATTACGTCCTTCTCTCCCCAGCACCCTTATTTGTTTCTTTATGTATGTATTTATTTATGTTTTATTGACTTCAGAGAGAGGAAGGGAGACAGGGACAGAGATAGAAATATCAATGATGAGAGAAAATCATTGATCAGCCACCTCCTGCACGCCCCCTACTTGGGATCAAGTCTACAACCCAGGCATGTGCCCTGCCTGGGAATTAAACTGTGACCTCCTGGTTCATGTATTGATGCTCAACTACTGAGCCACACCAACTGGGCATGATATACCCCCTTTCAAAGCACTTAGCTTAGATTTTACTTACACCACTTTTTAGCAAATTGTCAGAAATTAAAGCTGACTTGCTCGCTGTTTTTGTCTGGAGTTTCTAAAGACCCTACTTTAGCCCCTGGACACTGTATTTGTAAGGGAGGCACAAGGAAGCCTGGGGATGTCCCAGCATGCACTGCAGGAATGGGAGTAGGGATGGGAGGAAGTGAGGCTTGTGCACCAGGGGGACCCTCATGGGGCTCCAGATGCGTAGGTGGTTGCTTCAGGACACCCTTGAGAGTTGATGTCAACTAAGCAAGCTTCCCCAAGAGGGGATCCAAGCGTGTTCCCACTGCCAGCCCCCACTCCCACCACCCACAGTCCCCTGTATGACCCAGAGCTTTTCCTAGAAGTCTAGGCACTGCATCTGTCAGCACCAAACCTGCCCCGTGGACTGTGGAGGTGGCCAATGTGTACAGAATGAGAGAAGAAAAATCACAGGCCCACCTCCCCCAAAGCTTGATTTTTCATTATTTCGGTTCATAGTGCTTCTCACCAGGTTTTGTTTGTTTCGGTTTTTATCCTTAGTATGTCTTGGCTCATATTACCACTAGCATGTAAGTTTTATGAAGGAAGGAGTGGGATTTATTTGCTCACATTTGAACACCATGAAACCTATAGGTGCTTACAGTGTGGTTATGAGATGAAAGAATGAAGAAATGAACTCACGGAATCTAACCAATCTTGATGGTTAGGTGATGGCAGGTGCTACCCGATTGATACAGAAGAGTTAACAACGACCCGAGGCAGAAGAAAATGTGTTGGAATTATTTTCTTTAAAATGTCAAAATGTATATGAACCGTTACTTTAATTGTTTGTTCTAATAAAGAAACAGGCAACAGTATAAAATGTAAACATAACAAGGAAAAGCACATGATGGGCCAGTGGCAATGCTCAGAAGAAGGCCATGCCAGGCCCAGGGAAGGGGGAGGGTCTCAGAGGAAGGTGAGCTCCTCGGTCAACAACCAAGAGGACATCCTCTCTTCTGAGAAGACTCCCCGGCCGCCGGGGCTGGGCCGAGCATGCACATAGCACTGAAGATGATGCTCATCATGGCACTTGCCACAAGATGTTTTAATACCTGTGTTCTTGCCCTTGAGGCCCTGAAAGACCACAGTGTATCCATTTCTGAATCCCTGGACTCCAGCACAAAGTAGGTTCTCATTAAAAGTTGGCTGAACAAAAGTCTGAACAAATTAATCAGCAGGCCTTTCCAGGTGGGAGGAGTGGAGTGAGCAAAGGCTCATGGGAAGGAGTGTATGCTTCCTTGCTGCTATAAACATGACCTCTGGACAATTCAAGGTCATAGTGACAGATGCACCTTAAGTTTGTGGTCCTAGCAAAAAGCAGCATTAAGAAACCATGACCCCCCCCCCAACCTGAAGGTGTCTTTGCTGTTGCATCTAGGGCAGTGATGGCGAACCTATGACACGCGTGTCAGAGGTGACACGCGAACTCATTTTTTGGGTTGATTTTTCTTTGTTAAATGGCATTTAAATATATAAAGTAAATATAAAAAATATAAGGCTTTGTTTTACTATGGTTGCAAATATCAAAAAATTTCTATATGTGACACGGCACCAGAGTTAAGTTAGGGTTTTTCAAAATGCTGACACGCCGAGCTCAAAAGGTTCGCCATCACTGATCTAGGGCATAAAGCCTTAAAGGCATTGCTGCTTCCTCAATAATTTTGTGAAAAATGGGTCCCCATTTCTTCATCTCTCTTACTGGGGCTTTTCCTACAGGTGAAGAAACAAAAGGGTTCTAGCTGCAGCGAGGGAAAGCTGGATTCTGCTTCAGATCATGAGATTCTGGGGCGCAGAATAAACCCCGGGCACGTAAGATGTACTAGGAAAAGGTTGGGTCAGGGATGGGTGGTCATGGCCCCAGCCTTCCTCCCACTCTCTCTTCCTCAAAGGATTTTCAGAAGAAACAAACTCTTGTGCTTTCTCACCAGAACCTAAACCAGAGGCATCTGCTTTTATCTTTCTGAGCTGAAAGGCTTTTTAAGCTCCCCACTGTTTGTTTTGGTTTATTACTGAAAGGCTAAACCATAGAAAAAAATTCATTGTTGTGGGTATTTTCCAGTTGAGATGAAATATTTAACAAGGGCGAGGTGGGGAGGAGGAAGTTTGATGAAAATACCATTTTTTAAAGGTCAGAAAATGCAAAAGCCCATTACTTTAATATTGTTTATTCTCACGAGAGGCAAAGTGTTCAGAGCCCTCACCCCTCCCCGCGCCCAGCTTCTGTGCACAAAAGCACATGTGTCAGGTCCACCCCCCCCGCAAAAGCACAACTGGGATCCACCCAGCCCAGAAAATGAGGGGCAGCCTCCTGGCCAGCAGGAAAGTCCTACCACAACCTGCTCACCCTGCTGTGTATCCTCTCTGTCCATGGGCTCTCCCAGCTCCTCCCTCTCTGTACCAGCCAGGCAAAAAGATATGTCCTCACACAGATGGTCAGGGTTAGCTCTCTGTGTCAGAGAGTCATGCCAGTCTTCGTGACACGCCAAATCCCACCCACACTTTCCAGGCTTGGTACAATCCCCCTCCTCCAACGAGTCTCCCTAGTCATCCAGCCAGAGCTCTCATAGGGACACATGGCCACGCTGGGCATCTGTTTGGGGCTCAGCCCCCCTTTCAGGCTGTGAGTGTCTCAAGAGCAGGGGCCCCGGCAGTCTGTATAACTTTGTGTCTCCACACAGCCATCATTCTGTATTTTTTGAGTCACTGAATTCATGGAGAAATGAGCGAGGCCTCTCCTCTCTGCAGCATTTGCGCCACTATTGGTATGAAAATTAAATCCATAGAACATGCCAAAGCACTCTGCATAATGGATGCATCTTCTGATTGGATTATAATTAAAATACAATTTCTTTGTGTGCAATAACATAGTTACCTCGATTGGCAGAAGGGAGATGGCAGATGTAATGGATAATTGATGAACAGTTTGCATGTTGCCATAATCTATATCCTATTAGGTTTCCTGTTTCAAAGGAGAGCTTAGAGGAGCATCCCAAGAACCTGCTGTTAAATTATCATCCCCAGTTGCAGGTGGATGATACAGTGTGAGGAATTGGAAACATGGAACAAGATGACAGAAGAGGGGGGCACGGAGCAGGACCATGTGGGGGCAGAGGGAATGAGACTGCTCCTCAGACACCACAGAGAGGTCTGAGGATGAGTCCCGAGAAGTGGGGGTGGCTCTTCACATATTCCCAGGCCAGAGCTGTCCAGTACGGTGGCCCCAGCCACGTGTGGCTCTTTGCACTCACAATGGGGGTGGTATGAATTAAGATGTGCCCTAAGTGCAATCAAACCTACATTTTTAAGATCTGGAATGCAAACAAGAAGGCAGGTTGTCTTACCTGTGATTTCTATAGCGATTGTATGTCGAAGGGATAACACTGTATATATTGAGTTGAAGAAAATATATTGTTAATGTTAACTTCAACTGCTTCTTTTTTTTAAAAGAATTATAGATTTCTTTTAAATCCTCACTCAAGGATATGGTTTCATTGATTTTGAGAGAGTAAGGAAGGGAGGGAGGGAAGGGAGGGAGAGAGAGAGAGAGAGAGAGAGAGAGAGAGAGAGAGAAGCATCAATTGATTGATTGCCCTCCAGTCTGCCACCCCAACCGGGATCAAACCCACACCATTTGATGTTTGGACAGATGCTCCAACCAACTGAGCCACCCAGCTAGGGCTCAACTCCTTCTTTTTAATGTGGCAACTAAAAAATTTAAAATTACAAATGGGGTTAGCACTTGTGGTTTGCATTGTATTTCCACTGGACAGCACTACTCTAAACTAAGTTTTCTCGAGTAGGCTGTCAGCCTTCTCACCCCAAGAAGGAAAATCAGCATCATTCATCCTCAAAAAAGAAGAGAAAAGAAAAGAAAAGAAAAGAAAAGAAAAGAAAAGAAAAGAAAAGAAAAGAGAGAAAAAGGCAGATGCCAGAGGCAGCCCGCATCATGGTGGCAGGAGCGCCATTTTCTGGCCAGATGTCCACACTCATTTTCCCAGAGCCCCGAGGCCTGGAGCTGCCGTCTGAGTCTAAAGGGTCATAAATAAACAGTGTGGCGGGGAGCACAGCCTCGGGATCACTGACCATCCTAAGCCCCAAGCAGGAAAAGTGCCAAGAAGAATTTGTCACATTGAGATGTGGAAACAAAATAGAGTTTCTGTTATGATTTAACGTGTATTTTTCTATCATCACAGGGCTAGTTCCTATGAGTGGGTTATGTAACCTGGTGTCTCTAAATGGGCTGGCAAGCATGGCTTCACTGATTCTTTATCACCTTTGGGTACCATTTGCTGTTAATGACAAAGCCTAATTTCTTACCCCGTGCCTCCCTTCCCAAAAGTGAAGTGTAGGATTCATATATAACCAAAGGAGTATATGAAATAATAATAAAAAAAACTTTGACCATTACTTTTCATCTTCAACCTGATTAAACTGAGATTTCGAATAACAACCTGTCCTGGGCCACGTGTATTCCTAGGAATGTGAGGGGTAGGGGTGGGGGTGGGGGAGGATAGTTTGAATTGAGTACACCTAGTATCAACAGAAATGTATTTGCTGCAATTGACTTAGCCTGTAGCTTAAGTCATGCCTACCCCAAATCTTAGGTGGTGTATTAGTTATCTATTGCTGTGTAACAAATTATCGCAGAATTTAGCAATTTGAAACAACACACATTTACTGTCTTATGGTGTCGATTGGTCAGGAATCCAGAGCTGGTTTAGCCAGATCTTCTATTTAAAGTCTCTTACAAGGTTGCAATCAAGGTCAGCCAACCCTGCAGTCATCTGAAGGCTCAACAAGGGTTAGATCAGCTTCAAAGCTCACTCATGTGGTAAACACCTTCATGTATATATATATATAGGTTGCTGAGACAAATTCTTACAAATATTGCTATTGTCTTTTCTATTAACTAGACAAATGACACAACCTGAATTTATATCTGCTCACCTCCCCCTACCTTCTCTCCCTGCTCCCACCCCTCCCCACTCACATAGGCCTTTAATCAAGGATGAATTTCTTTCACAAAAGGCTGAGTCAGCAGCTAATGCAGAACCAGCCTCCCTGTATCCCACGTAAGGTCTACCTCAAAATGGCTTGTAATGCAATTCTTTGTGAGTCTTCACTTGCAATTGTACTAACAGATTAAAGACCAAAGAGGGAGCAGTCCCTTGCAGAGCAGAATGCCAATGGCTTCTGGAAACTAAGCCATCAATCTCTACACAAGCAATTGTCCACCCTTTTGCCAACCAATTCATTCCACCCAAGAGACCACCTGAAGAGCCGCTGAACTAAATAGGAAGTTGCAGCTTTTGAAATAACAAGGAAAAGCAAAGCCTTTTAGGATAGGATGTGTTTTATCTCCCCTCACACTCTTCTGTGTGCTGAGGCTCATCAAATCCCCTGTTGCTGCTAGCCAAAGGGACATAGAGGTTGGGGCTGGGAAATGGTGGGAGAGAAAAACAGT
This sequence comes from Myotis lucifugus, assembly GCF_000147115.1. Classification (NCBI taxonomy): domain Eukaryota; kingdom Metazoa; phylum Chordata; class Mammalia; order Chiroptera; family Vespertilionidae; genus Myotis; species Myotis lucifugus. Next base: position 1,535,270 of record NW_005871142.1, on the reverse strand, counting down.
TAGTGTGGCAGCGCCATTCGGGGCAGACGTGCTGCAGATTAGCTTCTCACATGGCAGGCGCAGCAGGGGAGGCATTAGGGCTCCTCGGGGAGTCTGGGGCTCCAGGTGGAGCTGTGGGTGGAAGGGGCTCTACTATCTCATGGCTCCCACTCTGGCCCCTTTGTCCAATGAGGGCACTTCAGCCAACCTTTTCACTCCCCTGCCAATGGCTGTAACATCACATGTTAGTTTTACTGCAAAATTCTAGTATATGTTTGTTTGGGGGTTTTTTGTTTTAAATTTATTAATTTATTCATTAGCGAGAGAAAAACATAAATTTGTTGTTCCACTTATTAATTCATTCACTGATTGATTCTTGTATGTGCCCTGACCTGGGATTGAACCCACAACCTTGGTGTATATGGACAATGCTCTAACCAACTGAGCTATCCGGCCAGGGCAAAACGCTAGTATATTTTGATTACTTCTGAAACCTACCTATTATTACTTTGCCTAATTAGATCATAAATATAACCATCACATTTAAGCTTTTACTGATGACTCAGTTACAAAACACCAATGACCTCAGGAACACCGTGTATCTATTTGTGCCTTGTCAAAACGACCCAAGATCTTTGTGCCTTTAAGTTCATGGACCATTTCCTATAGATTTCTTTTTTCCCCTCAAAACTAGGTTTTTCTGCTTATGGTCCCTCCACCTGACTAGAACTCTCTTCTGTAGGTAAATCAATATGGTTCTTCTCACCCAATGTGGGCTTGGGGAAAAAATACCAAAAAAAAATCTATACAAAATGAGTTAAAGGTTCTGATTAAAGATCTCAAGATCTCTCCTATGAGTTAAATGCATCATCTTTACTTTTATTATTAATTTGCATTGATCCTTACTTACAGTTTAACAGCTTTGTTCCTAAGAGCTACAAGAGTGGTGAACTCAGGGTAAGCAATTAAGTTCAATTTACCCCTTAACTTTTATGCATAGATATGTTGTGTGTGTGTGTTTGCATATATGTGTGTGTGTGCATTTGTTCTCCCTGCACATCACTCATGCATCATCTGTGGTAGAAACACTGAAGATATCACACACTCATCACTCTTCTTTAGTCCTCACATCTGAGCCATCACAATTCCTTATGATTCCACTGAAAGTATTTCTCAAACCCATGTCCTCTTGCACATTCCATTGGTTATCATTACTTGTGTTAGTGTGAAGAACAGCTGTGATGGTGAATTTTATGTGCCAACGTGACCGTGCCAGGGGTACCCTTTCACAGGCACCAAAATGCTCAGTCTATCTCTGGAGGTGGGAAATATACATGATATAAAAGAACTAACAATACAATTCAGACTCTCTTGGCTTTCTCCCAAAGATGGCCAACAGAGATACCGCAGCCACATTTATTGCTAAGGATTTGATAGAATCAATGATTTAAAATAAATTGCAACACACTGTCTAACAGAATAGCAACTTTTCTTCAGGCATAGCATCTACAACAAACCAGTCACAGCCGGCTCCTACGGGCCAAGATTTGCCACCTAGAAATAGTCATATCCAGAAATAACATGAAGATGACAGTCTAAAGACCCAGACCATCTATCAGGACAGTGATTTCAAAAGCTTAGTGTGGGTTGATATATAGAACCAATAAACCAGTGCTACCATATTCTATGAGAAAGGAATATTCTATGAGAAAGAAATATCCTATATAATAAAAAGCTAATATGCAAATCAACTGAACAGCAGAAGGGCTGGTCACTATGATGTGCACTGACCACCAGGGGGCAGATGCTCAACAAAGGAGCTGCCCCCTGGTGGTCAGTGCACTCCCACAGAAGGAGCACCGCTCAGCCAGAAGCCTGAGGAGCACAGCAGCAGTGGTGGAAGCCTCTCCCGCCTCCATGTCAGCACTAAGGATGCAGTCAGTCTGAGGGCTCCCAGACTGCAAGAGGGTGCAGGCTGGGCTGAAGGACCTCCCCCCCCCCCCCCCGCAAGTGTACGAATTTTGTGCACCCAGCCTCTAGTTCCATGATAAAGGCCTAGGAGCAAGCCTGGGGAGCTGAGGACCTTGCGTGTATATGGTTATCTCGGTAGGGGTGACGTGCTTGGGGGCTACCCATTAGCTGAAGTCTACACACTGAAACTTCCAGTATAAATTCAACACCACAAGTTAAATTAGGCAATTAAATGCCATCAGTCAATTTCTCCTTCCCTGTCAAAACGGCAAGCCACAATATCACTATTGTTAATTGTCTGAACGCACTGCTTACCTGGCCAAATACTACCATCATAAAAGAGATCAACAATGCCTTCCTTGGGCTTCCAATTTTAATATTTTTTAAGAACTTGGGCTTCTAATTCTTAGAGTAACAGTTCACCCAAAAGAAACAATCTATTCTGAGTCTTCACTCAGAATTGACCAACCTAAAGAGAGTGAGTGAGCACTGGGGAGGGGCTCTTCAGGGAGAAACCATGCAAGGAGATTGGGAGACGTGCTGGTGGCTGGCTAAGCATTGCCCTTATAAGGTTCAAGGGAGAACTGATGAAGTCATGGTACAAAAAATCTTACTAATGACTCCCAAGCTGTCAGCACAGAGACCGTAACAACCATATACAGAGAAAGTATGCGGACAGGACATATTAATTCCTGGGTGAATGACGGGACCACAATGCTCTGGGTGTTCTGCAATGTGAAGTCAATTGTTGCCGTAGCATTCTTGCAGTGATAACTCATGTAACGGTGCCCCGTTCAGGTGATGTAAATGGGGGCCCAAATGAGAATAACATCTCCAGAAAGCCCCCCGTGGACCGAACCACGGCAGCGTCTGTGAATGTTTCTGTTCTGTGGTTTAGCTACGGGGCCATTGTATTGAACCTTCTGTTTCGGATGCATCCAACCTTGAATGTGAAATGATGGATCTCCTTAGATTTTAAGCCCTCGACACTTTATTCCATTAATAAATATTCATTTTCCTTTTCTCCCTCCAGTAGCATTTTCTCATCAATCATGCCTGCAGTCACAGCTGTGTGAGCCTTTTACCCATCACTGTTTGTCTCTACACGACTCTGTGCGTCCTTACAGAATGAGGAAATTATTGGAGATGGGGTGGGAACCTTTTGTTTGGTGTGGCTTTTAATCGTCATCGAGTCTGTGTTTATTCCCAGAACGAAACCACTTTGTTGTTTTTTTTCTTCATTTTCTTCTAGTCCACGTATAAATCACTCCATTGGATTCCACTGTCTTATAAAAATAAAAACGATCCCCAAGTGTTCCAGAATTACTCAGGGACTGTTCAGTGTTCAATATGTCAAAGCAGCCAAGACAGACAGTCAGGAAGGAGATTAGAATCAATGAAGAAAAATCCATCCTGGGCAAAGTTGTCCCGCTGCCAGCACTGTCGGGGAAGTCCTGCTCGCTCGCCCGGCACTCTCATTACTGGGAGAACAAGTCTTCAAGCAGGAGACCGGGGAGGAGGTTGCAGTCTCTGCAGTCTGGGTTCGCACGACAAATCCACAGTTTACTTTGTCGAAATGGAAACTCCTGAAGAGTGCCCATTGGAAAGGTGCCCTTCACCTCTCAGCGGCCTCCGGATAGCAAACAGCCGCCCAGACCACTGCAGGGAGCTCGGCAAGAACCAAAAACTATGGGATGCTGAGATCTCTGGTTATTCCCTGCTGAGCCCCCAACACCAGAGGCTCTGCCTGGGGCAGGCTTTCTGCTCGATGCTGCTGTTCTTCTCACCCAGCCAACCCTGGGTATCACCTGGTCTCCTCCTACCCCATTTAAACCTATTTCACAACCAGAGGGCTTTAAAAGGCTCACAAATGCCTGGATTTCAAATATGCAAACTGGTCCCAGTGCTGTTGATAATAATAGGTTATGGCTGCAGAAGTGGGATCCATAAGCACGTCACAGACCCAGACCGATGTTCTGCGAGTACCTTCTGTGGGCGTGGCCCTGTGCCATGCTGCACATTCGCAAAAGTTTCCCCTGGAAACCATAGGGTGGCTACAAAGGGTGAAGGTGGAACATGAGGACGGGAAAGCAGGTGGAGCAGGTGGACTCTGAAGACAGGAAAACACTCGGGGCAAAGGGGCTTTGCCTTTGCCTTCCACGGAAAACCGAGGAACCTACTGGAAAGGATGCCTGCTGCTAACGCATAGTGAGACTCACGTAAGTGCACAAGGAATCCCAGCCCGGGCGTCTGCCTAGCTTGTCTCTAAAGGCTCTCCCACACCTTTGGTGCTGAGACTTCTGGTCTGATAGGAAAGGAAATTCAGTTCCTCCAGATGGAAGTCTGGGACAGGAGACTGCTTGAATTCCTCACCCCCAGTCACAAAACCCAAGCTTTTCTGAGCTGAGTGAAAGGGGAGATGTATCAAGTCAGCATCCTCATTAACAAATTGGAAACCTGAGGCCCAAAGTCATGCATGCAGGTGGTCATGTGACCAGGGCTGAGAGCCAGGTCTCTGGATTGCTATTCTTAGACTCATTTCCCCACATCTAACCTTAAAAGGGGCCAATGTGGGCAGTGGTTGCTCCTTCCTACGGAAAGCTAAAGGCTGAGTACAGCTTCCATCAGCCTGAAAACTGGATCCAGGATGCCTCCTGCACCTGAGCAGGTGACACCATGACATGTCATCATGGAAGCACAGTGCTTTAAAGAGATACCTCCACAAATATGTCTTAGGAAGGGTCACCAATTACCTGTTGGACCTTTGAGTATGTGACTTGCAACTTTACCCGAGTTTCGTCATTTGTAAAATAAAACAGACACTAGCTATTCCTCTTACTAAGATGTTGGACGATCAAATTAATGATTAATTATTCTCACACAGAGATCACTCTTATATCTGACAGTATTATTTTCAATAAACCTGTTATCGTAATTTATGTGTCCAACAAGTAAGACTAAATACTGCAAGTTATTTTTTAACTCAAAACATGACAAATGCAATCTGAAGGAAACAATTCAATATACTAAAAGCTCATAAAGCAATTCACAATTATGCTTGACATGCATGAATTTCCAGGACCAGATGCCTGGCATGACAGGTTTCTGACAGGCTTCCATTTCCCCAGATCATGGCTAGCAAGTACCAACCAACTATGAAGACTCCAGACGAGGAAATGAAAGCTTGTGTATGTTTGAAAGGAGTGCTCTAAAACTAAGCAAAATTTGTCTGAAATTTCATGCAAGACAGAAAATTGATGGCTGAGTTTGGGCAGTGGCCTAAAGTGGGGTAGGCCAGGCCTCTTATGGGGAGACAGTTGGTATAGCCTCTGAGTTTCAGTGTGGCCCAGGCATGTCTTCTGGCTTACAGTGGGGCCTTGACTTATGAGTGTCCTGACTAACGAGTTTTTCGAGAAACGAGCCATCTCTCGGCCGATTTTTTGCTTTGAGTTGCGAGCTATAATTCGGGTTACGAGCCAGCTTCAGATACCCCACCGCTAGTTGGTGCAGCGAACGTCACAGTGAACGCCACATCAGCCCAGCATCACATGTCTCACTCGTTCACTTCTTGATTTGACATATGAGTAATTTGAGTTACGAGCTCCGTCACGGAACGAATTAAACTCGTAAGTCAAGGCCCCACTGTACTTTAAAACAGGGTAGTAATATAGCTGTTTATAACCATCCTACACACATCAGTACCAGAGAGGAGGGTGTCCTGGAATAGGGAGGCATTAGGAGATTCTCTGGGGAAGGGTACAATGAATGGCTGAGTGAAACCATGAACACCAGAGCCTCCACATCCGTCACTCAGCAAGAGGAACAACCTTGAATGTAAGGTTTGCTTCTGCATCCTGATGGAACTACTAGTCCAGGTGGCCAATGGTCCCTAAGACATTCAAGGTGAGCTTATAGAGGAAAGTGGGGGCTCTGAAAACAACATGAAATATTTCTAAAAGCAGAAAAAAGTGGAACAACCCATCGCAGAAGGTAAGAGTATATGCCCAAAGGGAGACTGTCTTTAATCTGCTTGGAGGTCATTTGCTTATATAACAATTAGCTAATTCTTCTCAAAACTTCACTAAATGATCATTCTTTCACTGGTTTGTGATGCTATCACTGTCATATACCAAGTTCAGATATATATGTGGATTTAAAAAAAGAAAACAGATTGTGAAAGGTAATAGTATTCAGTTAACAGAGGAAATGTAGTAGAATATATATTTACCTGAAACTGGGCAGGTGTTTACCTTATAGTGGAAAAGGCTTTATGAAACAAAGCTTAAAATACATAAACCATGAGGGAAAACCTAAACAGAAAAGGATTACTGTATTGCCAACGCCACTCTGTGCAAAGGCAGTAATAAGTGTGGCCTGGAAGGAGATATTAATAAGGAATTACTATCTGGATATATAAGAAATTTCCATAAATCATCCAAAAAAGATAAGAAGCCCAGTAGAATATAGACAAAAATATGAATAAGCAACTCAGAGGGGATCCCAAAAGCTAATAATAAAGGCTCACACTCAGAAGTCATCCGTGAGTGTCACTTTGCTGTGATCTGATAAGCAAAAATTAGGAAGTCAGCAAAACAAAATGTTGGAAAAATAGAAATATTCATGCACAACTGGTGCCTTTCTGGAGAGGATCTGGTAAAACTTAGTGAAATGAAACACACATTTAGGCATGATCCCTGAGTGGATAGCCCGATGAAGCCCCCCCTCAGTGCCACAGGGAGATATTTTCAAAGACATCCACAATCACATGACTTGTAACAACAAGAAGATGAGGCGGTCTCCATACCCACGCCTGGAGAATAAACACGTGAAATATGGTCTAAGCCCACGATGAAATACTCTGCAATAGTCCGAAATTGTCCAATTGCACAGAATAACATGAGAGTATAAGTAAGAGATAGAGATTTTTTAATCAATTTACATGAACTAAAACACACATGACAATTTTTAAGGATATGCAGATATCTAAACAAATATAGAATTGAATCGGGAGGACACAGGTTAAATATATTGGAGAGAATGCCTAGGCAAGAAGGGGCATTGGAGTTGAAAAGGAAAATAACTACTATTAAATGAAACAAAAGAGGCACCTTGCCTGAATAATGGTGATGTTACTCATCCGTGCATGCATTCACTCGTCACCTGGTAGGTGTGTGTTGATTGCCTACTTGGGCCTCATAAATGCACTGGGGTTACAAAGGTGGAGAGAGAGAAAAGCTCCCTGCCCTCTTGCTACTTCACGCTGGTGGACTGAGGAATAGACCGAGGACAGGGAGAAAATCAACAATGGGCTCCTATGATTCTAGGGAAAAAGGAGAGGATGATGAAGATGATGATGATGATGATGATGATGTTGACAATGACATTACATTTGTAGTGGCATATCCCATGTTTGATAATTCCCAAAGCTCACTAGCATATATGAAATAAATTTCGGCAAACTGAATTTTGGAGCCTGGTGGATTTGCCTTGGAGGATATTTGAGACAGCCTCAGCATGACATAGAACTCCCGATGGAAGGGCCTCTAGTTATCTGGTGCCCAGCAGCACTTCTCATGCCCTGCCCTGCTCCCCAGATGCACACAGCGCTCATAAGGCAGAGGATGTAGAAAGGAAACAAAACACCACCTGGGTAGCTGAATTTTCCTACTGCTGCCCCTCATTAGCTTCCCCCTCCTGGAGCCCCCAATCAGCTCAGGGCGCCAGTGTTGTGCCGGATCCCATTCCCTCTGAGTGGATCTGCTGCCTCTAATTCAGGAGGCCAAAGGCAAAGATGGATCCCTCCTAAAACGGGGAGCATGCTGGTCAGTGAGAAATGAGGGCTTCACCCAGCCCCTTGCCATCGGGGCCCTGCCTTCAAATCTACTCAGAAGAAGTGAGTCTGGATGAAATCCTACTATGCAATCTGCATTTTCAAGACAAAGTAATAGCTTTGAAACCAGAGAAAGTGGCACAGGACTGGGGTGTGTGTGTGTGTGTGTGTGTGTGTGTGTGTGTGTGTGTGTGCGTGTGTGTGTTCACAGGCAGTGGAGGTGGTGTGGGGGATAAAGATGAAATGAGAATACCCTCCAGCATCCAGTCTCAAGTTTGGCATTAAGATATCTCAGCCTGCCAAAACCGGTTTGGCTCAGTGGATAGAGCATCGGCCTGCAGACTGAAAGGTCCCAGGTTCGATTCCGGTCAAGGGCATGTACCTGGGTTGCGGGCACATCCCCAGTGGGGAGTGTGCAGAAGGCAGCTGGTCGATGTTTCTCTCTCATCGATGTTTCTAGCTCTCTATCTCTCTCCCTTCCTCTCTGTAAAAAATCAATAAAATATATTTAAAAAAAAAAAAAAAAAAAGATATCTCAGCCTTCACGATCCTTCTCAGAAATTCAGTGTCTCAAGAAAAGGGCTCATTTCCTTTAAGACTGAGCCACTTGCTATTTCTACCTTTCTCAGCCACAAAACACCCTGGAAACCTCATTCATGGCATCCTCCTTCCTTCCTCCTCCCCACACATTTTTCTGCCTCTTCTGGACAGTAGACACAATAAAAAACACCCAGACGACACATAGTGGCTGAGGCGGGAGGTGGGTAGAGATTCCCAGAAGAAAAGATAGGCACTTTCTCAGGGTCAGTACACAAGCACTTAAAACCTCAGACACAAGGGTTTGGAAACATCACATTACCCTCCAGTATTGGCACAGGTACTGGCCAGTGCGCCCTGTCACAGCACTTGGCAATGCCTTTCAAGGGCTTTATACATGTCCACAACCTCTGACCGGTAAATGCTCTTAGGAGAATTTATACATAGGGAATTATCAGAAATAGCAGCAAAGACTGACATTTAGGAATACTTAATGCAGCATTTTACATGTCATCTGAGGCCTTCCTGTGTCTTGAAAATTAAATAAAACCATCCCAAGACTCTATCTCAGATCCAGTGGAATTCCAAAGTCTTTCTCAAGATTTCTCATAATTCGCAGGGCTTAACCTTTAATGCCTGTAAGGAGTGAACTCTGAATTTCCCCAAAACTCATCTAAATTCAGAGCTTAAACCAACTGAGGTCAGGGAATAGAGTCTCTTTTCTTGACTTTCTCTCCAAAACAAGCCTGTGGAATGTGTAGAAGCTTCTGTCTTTGGGGAGGAATCAGGGAAACAGAGGGAAGATAGATCAGAGGAATACAAAGACTTTCGGTTTCAAAAATTTTAAAATTTAAATTCTTTAAAAAAAAAACAAAAAACCTTTGCTCACCCGGACTTCTTATTAATGTAAATTGCTCAACTCACTGTCCTTTTCTGTTTTAGTCTTTCCCCCTTACCCTCACACTTCTCTGCTTGCCCTAACTCCTAATTTTATCCAACACCATAACCAGAACAATGTAACTCTCTGTTTTGCTATCTATAGATAGGCCATGCTCTCTTGGCCATATCAATGAGCCTATTGAGGTATTTTCCTAAAGATGGCCAGTTATGAAGAATTTCTTTCTTTTTTAAAAATATATTTTATTAATTTTTTACAGAGAGGGATAGAGAGTTAGAAACAATGATGAGAGAGAAACATTGATCAGCTGCCTCCTGCACACCCCCTACTAGGGATGTGCCCACAACCAGCAACCAAGGTACATGCCCCTCACTGGAACCGAACCAGGGACCCTTGAGTCCGTAGGCCGACGCTCTATCCACTGAGCCAAACCAACCGGTCAGGGCGGAATTTCTTTCTTAATAAGGATGTGCAGACAATAAGTTTCCCATTTTGTTAACTGACATCACCATGCGTTCATATGATGGGAATGTGGCAATCATTTTGTGACCAAGGGGGAAACCCAATGGAGAAGAGTGGAAGAGCAAGGGGGGCCTGGGGCCTAATAACATTACTGAGCTGCAAAATTAACCCTGAAATAAATTACAACCATAATTATTTTACAAGAAATAATAAACACCCCTTTCTTTTTATTGTTATTTAAAACGTTTTTAGACAATTGTATCAACTCAATTACCCAGAAATAATCCCAGAGGTGAGAGACTCAGTCATACAACACTCTCCCTTCACGCCCCCCCCCCACACACACACCCATGTTAGATGACAGTTGTAAGCCCAGGTCATTATCTGTGCTTCTGACCAGTTGGCTACAGATCTGAAGTTTCCATGACCCACCCCTCCTTGAGTTTGATTACTTTGCTAGAGTGGCTCACAGAACTTAGAGAAACACTGCAATCTGAAAGCTTTCCAAACTCCCTACTACTGGGATTTTATGGAGCCTTCTTCACTTAAGCAGGATTAATTATTAACTGCATTTCCCTCTCCCCTCTCTGGAGATGGAAGGGGGGGGGTGAAATTCCAAGCATCTAATCATGGCTTGGTCTTTGTTATGACCAGTAACAAATATAGTATAGTATATATATATATATTTTCTATTAACTCATAACAAGTATACTCTCACTTGCAGCCAGAGACATCTTAAAAGATGCATGATATATCAAACTCTGAATATCTCTAAACCTCAGTTTTCCCATCTTTACTATGGGCATAACAATAGTAATTTATTCTATTGAATTTTTTTAGAGATATAATAATCTCACACCAACATATTTTAATAACCTATACACATCATACTTTTATTCGTTCATTAATCCATTCATTCCTTTGCTGTTTCTTTACCCTTCTCCTTTCTCCCACGCTTTGGGACCTAGAAACTCATCCTTCCCTGACTTATCTGCCTGACCATTGTGTTTTCCTCGGTGATCCATAAGATGCATGCATGCTTTCATCGGCATGTTTTATGAATACGTATTGATGGGAATTTGATGATATTAATGCAAGGGTCCAAAAAGAAAAACAGAATCCTATGAATTCTACTAATCAATGTTTCTCCTCAATGGGATTCTGATGAAAATGGTCTAAAGGAACTGTAGCTAAATGGGAAACAAATACTATTCTGTTATTAGTCCAAAGAGTGCCCTACACCTAAGGCTAAGCTCTCCTAAAAATTGGGTTAGAAGAGTGAGACCTCTCTTCCATCACTGTGAACTCAAACTTTGCCTCTGACTGCCATGTTCATGGGCACATAAAGAAAGGAAGACCAGAGCAGGAAGAATGAGATGGTCAGGCACCATCTGTTTGCAATTCTGTCAAATATTGCAGACTAGAGAGAGGGGGACAAGGGCTGGTGCTCCCCTAAGGACAGGTTCTATCTAGATATGTCTACCTTGGGATGCAAATAGTGCTTTGAATAATTGTCCGTCATATTAGCAAGTTTTCCTTCCTTGGGACATTTCTGATGAAGGCAGATGAGACCAAAATGTCCTTTCCCAGTAGTATATGTATGATTAACTTTGTATATTCACGTGTTTGCTACCTGTGGTAAATTATATTCCTGTTCAACAACATTCACTACCTTCTATGCATCTTTCCACTTTTCTGCTTGTGGTCATGTGGCAGTCTTTGGTCAATTAAGTATGTGCTTCTAACCGGAGGGCAATCCTTGGGGTTAGAAGCTTTAAGACACAGCACTTACGTCAAACTCTATTATTCTATTGGCAAGGTAACCAGCAATGTTCTGGACAGTAGCTGCTCCAACGTCCTGGGTCCTGGGGTGAGAATGGGGATGATCTAGAGCAGAGTCTCAGCCAACCATCAGTAGACAAATGGTGTGTGTGAGCAATGAAATCTGTGCTTGAAGTGATGGAGATGTTCCAGATGCCTGTTACAGCAGCATAGCTAGCCAATAGAGATGATCCTGGGAGTTCCTCTTGGAATGTACCCCTCACTATATTATCAGTTTATTTTTTACTTTTATTGATTTCAGAGCAGAAGAAAGGGAGAAAGAGATAGAAACATCAAGGATGGGAGAGAATCATTCATCAGCTTCCTCCTTCATGGCCCCCACTGGGGATCAAGCCTGAAACTGGGGCATGTGCCCTGGCCTGGAAAGGAACCATGACCTCCCAGTTCATAGGTCAATGCTCAACCACTGAGCAACATCAGCCAGACTATATAATTAGTTTAATACAAAGCCTAACACATATGTATACCCAATGGATTAGCAGAATAAACTGATGAACATTTTTGATCAAAACTATTAGTTTCTTCACTGAGAGGCAATATAGTATAACAAAAAAGATCCAACTTAGGAGTGACAAGACTCACTTTAAATCCCATTTGCCACTCGGTAGCTGTGAAGCTTTGGTCTCTCCAAATTTCTAAGTCCCAGTCTCCTCACTTAAAAACAATTGTGTTTGAAATGCCTTCCTTCAATAGTACTGAATAATTGATTAGTTGGACAGGATTGAGGAAAAAGATTTTAAAAAAGTAAAACAGAGGATAAGAACCAGATTTACCAAGGGGGAGGTGTGGGCACTGACTGCTATTTGATCTAGGTAGAGCAGAGCAGGTAATATGTGACCTGTCTTGGAGACTAGACAGATGTATGAGATATGAATTCAATGTACATATCTTGGGTTCTAGTGGGCTGGGTTATCCACATTGAATTGATGAATTGATAATGAATATATGTGTTTAAAACTTAGGAAAGATATATGTGTGAATGTACAAATAACCATTGATTAAATGACTAGTTAAATGCAGGTCAAGAGAGGTAGGTTAATACTAGATGAGTTCTTTGGTAAACATATTTCATATTTTGTGTGTACGTTTGTGTGTAACCACCAAATGTCTGTGGATAAAGGGTATACTCTGAGGACAGAAAAGTTAACTACATTAAAACCAAATTTCCATTAAAAGAGACCCATGTGTATGTCACCAAACACAAATATAGTTGCTGAAGAGAAAAAACATGGGGAAGTATAAAGGAACCAGTAGTATTAAGCAAAATTTTCAGGAAGCTAATCCTTTAATACTGACTTTTATGTTTTATGAATTCTGGTCAGAAGTATCTTAATTAGTACTAGCTATTAACTACAAGAGGAAACAGTTGTTAGAAGAAGATAAAACACCTTTCCCCAAATCATGAATTTAACAACTATTTTGCTTAAAGCATCAACTCTGAGGAAGACACTTCGCTAAGCAGTATTGTGAGATGATAAATTAAAACCAGACACAATTCTCCCCTTCAAGAAGATGGCAGCTTCAGATGGGGTGGTGATAAGGACTATGGGAGAGAGCAGGTTAGGTGCCATGGTTAGTGGAGGAGGGAGCTATTACTTCCAACTAGGAGGTCAGTGGGGTTTGCATGGAGACTACAATTTTTTAGTTTCTTTGTAAAAGTTAAGCTAATGTGTGTATGTGAGAGAAATGGTTGAAGAGGGCATTACAGAGGAAAGAATCTTAGAAACATAGGTGTAGAGGTGGGAATGAGTTGGGTACATGCAGAAGCTGGGTGCAAAGCAACTCAATTTGATTATAACTAAGTATTATTTAGTGAGCAATGGAATAGAAAATGTAGATTAGGGCTAAGTCATGAAGGATTTTGAATTTCAGGTTAAGAAATGTAATATTTATTCTGTAATAGATTCTATGGCTCAATTAAAAAAATGGGCAGAAGAGAGATTCACTCTGACAGGGAATTTCAAAAGCATGATAGTTGGGGCTTTCCTGGGGATAGATTTTTTTTTCACCGTAAAGTTGGGAAAAATAATATTTACTGGGCAAGGATGGTTTTAAATGAGATAACCTATATAATGAATGCCTTGGTTGGTATTAGGTTTTCTTCCCACCCTCTTTCCTGAAAGTGGCCTGATAATATTCACCTGCTCCTCATTAAGACCCCAAGGGCAGCAACGGCAACAACATGAAGATATTAACAAGGGAAGGTGCTATAAAGGCAGCTGAATACCCACAAGCAGGGATTTAGCAGATAAAGTAAAGGCAAGCAATAAAAAGAGAGAGGGGGGAAGAAATGTTTGCCAAGGGCTGTTGAAAAGAAATAAATTGGAAACCTGTTATGCATGTAACTGGGACACTACTGTGGACTCAGGAAGGGAGGGAGGGCTTACAGAGGCAGCACTGGTGGGTCCTGGAGAACCCAGAAAACCAGACCTTCGTGTGTGTGTGTGTGTGTGTGTGTGTGTGTGTGTGTGTGTACAATGAGACCATTCCAGCTGTACTGGCTGGCAGATGGGAGCTTGAGCTAATCACCAGGATTGTTTCATTGAGGAAAATTGTTCTCATTAAGTTGCAATTGTGACCCCATAGTAGTGTCTACAGGCAAACTGACACCCATAAAGTTCCAACAGGAAAATCGGTGAAGATGGGGACAGGACCTCCAGGGCACCACATAGAGTGAACTCAGCTGAAGATGGGCCTCCCCGCTGCAGGGGTTAAGTTTTTACCTGAACAAGAAGCCCCACCAAGGTAACCTCAGAGTGTGATCCCACCACCTCCCTGGCCACTGAAGCATCATGAAGTCATCAGAGCCTCTGGAACAATGTATCCAGGGCTCAAGAAGAGGCGTGAGGGATAGAACTTAATGCTTGCTCTCCAAGGAGGCCAAAGTCTAGACAGAGAGAGATAATGTGCCCTCAATGACCTATGAAGCCCTTGAGGCCTCCCTGAAATAGGCATAGAAACTAAGAGACGGGGATGTCCAGAGGAGCCACATATAATCAATCTGCTAACACAAGAGCGTTTCCTTGAAGAAGGGGCACAGGATCTGAAGCTTGAGGAATGGATAACAGGGAAATAAGAGAGAAGTTAGCTGGGGTTGATAAGACTACATAAACAATAGTAAGGGTGGGTGATTAGTGTCAGCAAAGCTAACTCAAAGACACACTGACTGCTCCTTCTGCTTAGTGCTTTCACAAGGATACAGCCGCAGCCTTCTACACATCAAGGAGCAGTTTTTTAAAGTCGTGAATCATTGCCATTCCTCCTAACATATCTGCTCCAGAGCCATTACGGACACCCACCCTCTGGAGGATCCTGTGTGGGAAGCCTTCTGCCTGGTTCTGGGAAGAGTGTGTAGCTTAGATTGTTTCCTAAGCAGCCACAAATCACCCAACTCCACATCAGAGAGCCTGGGCAAAGAACTGTTTGTTCTTCTCTTCTAAAGAGTATGAGTAAGCAAGATACATGGTGCAAGAATGTCATTGAATGAATGAATGAATGAACGAACGGGCAAAAAGGGGTAGATAAACCTTCTAAAAGAACTTCAGCTGGGGGCCCCATACATATCCTACCAAGAGGGACTTGCAGATGTTTGTACATATAAATATCTGTTGAATTACTATAAATAATATTTAAAAAACCAATGACTAAATGAACAAATGAATGTGACTTTACCAATCAGGTAAAGTAAATGTGCCTGAGAAAGGTCGCCCTGAAGGCGTCCACTGGGCTAGCTTTATGAACTGTGCACAGCAGCACTCACCACAGTTACAGAGTTGAGGGCCCCAGGTCCCCTCTCAGCGCCCTACAGGACACCTAACCCAGCTATACCCCAAACACAACTGCCTGCACACACAGAGCCCGCCTCGTGTTCATGTGTGATCTGCTATGCCGAACAAGCTTTACTCCTCTACTACTAGTAGGTCACCAAGTCCCCCATGGCAATACCTAGAATCAAAGTGCCACGGATCCCACTCCATGCTTTCCTACCCACATTATACTTGAAATACTTCAGCCATGTGTTTAACCTCCTGGTTGGAAGCAGGGCTCTTGGGCAGTTGTGAACAGCTATGGCATTTTCTCTACAAACCTTCCTGTGTAGAGAAGTGGCTCCCAAAAGATGCAACCTGTAGACAGAGGCTCCTACAAGAGCCTCAACTCTGAGATCAGGGTAGACGGTGACCACTTGCCCATCACTAAAATGTTGCTGACTGCTGCTCATTCTCCACAAAGACCCTGCCCAAATCCCCAGAGAGTGGCCTTCTACTCAAGCCACCAGCATGACTAAGACAAGCTCAAGTTTCTATGGTATTTCATTTATTTAAGCTACATACAGTACAAGCGTTGCTATGCTCCCTTGTGGTAGATAGTTACCCTCCTCCATCCATAAGCCAGTGTTTAAACTGCTGAGGACCCACACTGCCTCCCGTGTCCTAAAGTGCCTCGTCTGTGTGAGAGTTTGGCTTGGCTCATAAACCTCCAGCTGCAGTCTTTGTCTTCTGGATACGAGCAGACTCTTAACCTATGAACGTGTGTATCCTGTCTGAGAATTAATCACACCTCCCTGCGAGGAAGCAACACAAAAGTGAGCTCACCCCAGCAGAGCAAGAGGGGCCTTTTAGATACTGTCTCCAGTGGGTCACAGACCGAGCAGGAGGCAAGCAGAGGGCCAACTGCTATTGAAGCCGATGATGAGACACAGTGGCTGTGACCACGAGGTGACTAGGTACGGCAGAGGGCGGGAGCAGGGTTGCGAGGTGGGCAGGCTGCCTGGAGCGCGGAGGCATAATTCGCTCTACCTTCATGCTGTCACTCACAGCCCTTTATATAGCACCAATGTCATGCCACATCAGCTGCACCTGTGCCCGTGTGATGACTTCCAGACTCCGATAAATACCATCAAGGACGTCGGGATGATGGGCACAAGGCAACACCTTAGTGATCGATCTGTTTGTTTCCATCCTGGGGCCCTGGGTCTATTAAATAAACACTGCTATTTTGAAGGAAAAGCAGGAGAAATGACGATTGGGTGGCCTTTCCATTTCTTGTTTGGTTTGGATGTTGCTGTTGTTTGCTCTTTAGACTTTTTTTTTTTGTAGGAATGAGTTTTTTTCTACCCAAATAGATCTGAACACAAGCAGGCGAACTTTCCTGATCGGCACCAATTCCTCCCTGAATACACTCCACAGCTGGCAAGGTGTCAACGATGAGCTGATTTCCCTGCTCGGTGGCAAAGTTCTGCTCTATGGCCAGATTAGACATGAGAAGTAGAGGGGCTGCATGACCTTCTCCGGAGCCTCACCCCCTGAACACTCCCAGGGCTGGTCCCCTCATGTCGGGCTGGTAGATAGAGTTGGGATAGAACACACTTTTTTCTTCGTTTTGCACAACTGGGGTTTGAGGGCAATATTCTGCCCAGGGATGGCGAACTTATGACACGCGTGTCAGAGGTAACACACAAACTCATTTTTTTGGTTGATTTTTCTTTGTTAAATGGCATTTAAATATATAAAATAAATATCAAAAATATAAGTCTTTGTTTTACTATGGTTGCAAATATCAAAAAATTTCTATATGTGACACGGCACCAGAGTTAAGTTAGGGTTTTTCAAAATGCTGACATGCCGAGCTCAAAAGGTTCGCCATCACTGGCCTAGGTGCTGCATAATTTATTGCACTTTGGATTATTTAATTTTAAGGAAAAATTATTTATAAGACAAATATTCCTAATTTGAATTAGTAAATTCTAAGTCATAAAATATTTCTAATTGGAATTAAGAAATGAAATTCTAAGTCATAAAATTCATAAGTCAAAGACCTAAACTTTGAAATTGGATTTGTTTTCTAGTTTTTAAAATCCTGGAAAAAAAATTAGTCAGAATGTACATGTCCCTTTTCTTATCTGTTCATCCAAGAGAGACCCTTAATTAGTATGTTTCCATTTCTCTTTTTTTTTAAATTTAAGTTCTTTATTGTTTAATGTACTACATAAGTCTCCTTTTTCCTATGAAAATGTGTATTGACCTCTCCCTAGCCGCCCCCAACCCCCAGCAAAATGCCCTCAACGCCCCCCTGTCTGTGTACATTGGTTATGGTCACATGCACGCATATAAGTCCTTTGGTTGATCTTTTACCCCCTCACCCTCTGCCTTCCCTCATACCATTTCTTTACCTGTAAAGTTCAGATGATATAACTGAGAATTTTATAAGTGGAGTGATTTAAAGCTATTTTAAGAGTAGCTTTCTTCTTTATACCCTCCTGAGAACAC
Source organism: Myotis lucifugus (assembly GCF_000147115.1). Taxonomy (NCBI): domain Eukaryota; kingdom Metazoa; phylum Chordata; class Mammalia; order Chiroptera; family Vespertilionidae; genus Myotis; species Myotis lucifugus. The sequence goes on along the minus strand of NW_005871142.1, from coordinate 1,517,485 downwards.
TGTGCCTTACAGAATTATAATATTAACACTAGGTACACAGGAACTTGGAATAACACAAGTTAACTCTGTCTGAATCCCCCCCACCAGGCTGAATGATTCTGAGAACAATAGGAAAGGAACTTGCTAGTCCTTGTAGCAACTGCTAGATGCTAAGAGGTGAGGTGGTGACTCCCAGCCTCTGCTTATCAATTCTCCCACGATGAGTGTAGAGTTAAAGAAGAAGTTGGAACATAAGTCAGTCTGTGCATTTGAGAAGACTCCTCCAATTTTCTAATTTTTAAGAGCTATATAAAGAGCAACTGACAACATGATTCCCTCCTACACTACTTTTTTATGGTTGTGCTACTCAAAGTGTGGTCTGTGGACTAGGGTCCATCTGTGAACTATTTGTCAGTGATCTACAGTGAAATAGAAACAGTAATCATGTCTATATTGTATACCAATCTGACATTGCCACAACATCTAAGAAAACAACTGTGGACTCATCTTTATTGAACAGCTGGTAGGCTAGTCTGGAGGTTTCAAACTTGGGTGGTAAATCCCATTGGCTTATACTGTATTCAATCACGTGTAATAGGATATATTTTTATCCATGATAATTAGAAATCAAACTGATAGATAGAAATAATGAAGGGGTCCTTAGCCACAGATAGTATGAGAAGCATAGTGCTATCTATCACATTCACCAAACTTGTAAATTCATTGTCCTCATAGTCTGAATGTAAGTTCCATGTGGGCAGTAATTGTGTCTGCCTTCTTCAATCCTCTATCATCATAACCTAGTACAACTTCTGATTTGTTGAACAAATGAATGAATGAATGGGGACTGTTTAGGGTTTTGTCTGCCTCTCAGGTTTGGCAGCCATTAGATGTCAAGAGAAGGTTGATCACCATACATAACATGTCACATCAAGACAGGGATCACTCATACGTTCTCAGTCTCCCCTCTTACCCAATCTTCAATGCCAAGGCAATGAGACAGAAAACTGTGGAATACATCTCCAAAGATGTAAGTCATGTCTCTAAAAAATATTATTCCCTCTGTAGAATTCGTTTCCTCAGTAACTTTTTCAGTTCACAGCTATTCCAAAAGCAGAGTAAAACTGACATTTCTTATTATAAGTACTTATTGTTTGGAATATCAGTGTCCCATAAACATGCCATGGTTCTTTGCAAACCTCAGAGAGTAATAAACAAGGCTAAAGTTTTAGGGCTGCTGACATTACAAAAACAAAAATCAAGAAAGTCGTGACCTTACTCCCCCAGAGGACATAAGAGAGACCAACCATGTTCACTATATCATAACATTTTTATTTAAAATATATTTGGTTGACAACGAATAGGAAGAGAAAGCATTAGGCTAGAATGCACAGTGACTCCCATTGAGGCCGGTCCAGTCTTCCCAGAGGGACCCAAAAAGAGCTGGTCTCTGTCACCGCAATGCAAAGCCCTCCAAACTAAAATGGCATAAAACAACAACCATGTCACAAGCTCACAGATTTTTGAGGGTCAGGAATTCAGATGGGGCACAGTTGTCTGCTTCACAATACCTGGGATCTCAGCAAGATTCAAATAGTTGACAAGTTCTCAAATAACCAGAGGCCAGAATCATACAGAGACCCCTCCGCTCACATTATTTGGTACCTGCGCTAAGATGACTCAAAGGCTGAGCTTAGCTGGGACTGTTGGCCAAAGCAGCTATATCTCTATCTATATATCTATATATCTATATATCTATATATCTATATATCTATATATCTATATATCTATATCAGCGGTTCTCAACCTGTGGGTCGCGACCCCTTTGGCGGTCGAACGACCCTTTCACAGGGGTTGCCTAAGACCATCCTGCATATCAGATATTTACATTATGATTCATAACAGTAGCAACATTACAGTTATGAAGTAGCAACGAAAATAATTTTACGGTTGGGTCACAACATGAGGAACTGTATTTAAAGGGCCAGAAGGTTGAGAACCACTGATATATCTATATCTATATATCTATATATCTATATATCTATATATCTATATAGATATATATCTATATATCTATATATCTATATCTATATCTATATATCTATCTATAGCTATAGCTATGTACATGTCTATATCTATATCTTGCCTCTCTATATGGATTTGGCTTCTTCACAGACTAATAGCAGACTTGGGGTAGCCAATTTCGTACATGAAGTCCCAGGCCTCCAATATGAAAACTTCCTGAAAACAAGGGGGAAGCTACATGGCCTTTTAGGACCAAAACTTAGAGGTCATATTGTATCACTTCTGCTGTACTGTATTGACCAAAGCAGACACAAGCACACCCATATTCAAGGGGAAGTAACATAGAAGAGGTTAATAGGAGAAATGTCCAAGAATGAAGAACCCTATTTGAAAACCTCTCCAGTACACACATCTTCTAAGACTTTCATGAACAGCCAGGGATGTTAAAGATCCTACAAAGCATGCAGTAGTTTTGAACCTCAAAGAACTTGTCTTCCCAGGATGCCTGGAGTGACCCTGTCTACAAACACTACACCCACAGATTCACAGAGATGGATAGAAGCCATTTCACCCAACAACACCCCTCCACCTATCACTTTTTACAAAAGTGGAAATGAAGGTCTGGGGTTGATGGGCTGAAACTAGCCTCCAGTCATAGACAGTCATAAGCACCTTTTTGAGACAATACTCTTTCTCAAGGCAAATCCATGTTAAAATTCCTAGTGTATAAAACCATCAGATGTTAGAACTGGTGGTGAAAGTATGATGAATAACAGGATATTTACACCATCTCAAAGTATCTGCCCACTCATCCTATATAATAAAAGCCTAATATGCAAATTGACTGAATGGTGGAATGACTAGTCGGCGGGGGGCGGGGCCAGTGAGTTGGTGAAAGTATGATGAATACAAGTAGGATATTTACACCATCTCAAAGTATCTAGGGGGGGGGGCAGGCGGTGGCAACCAGCGGAGGGGTGATGAGCAGTGGGGCCGGCCGCTCACCAGCCAGCATCGTCCCCCTGATCAGCCTGCCAGTTGCCTCCCACAGAGGGAGGCCAGACTGCAGCCTAAGCCATTAGTCAGACATCCCCAGAGGGCTCCCGGACTGCAAGAAGCCACAGGCCTACAAGAGGGCACAGGTTGGGCTGAGGGGACACCCCCCTGCCCCGAGTGCACGAATTTTTGTGCACTGGGCCTCTAGTTATTTACTAATTAAATAGAAAAAAAGAAGAGGAAATTTACAATGGAAAAATTTGGTGGATACCAACTTAACCTGTTGATCAAAGTGACAGATGGGCATCATTTGCCTCCATGCATAGGCATTAAGAAGGTGCAACATCTGTCTGGCCAGTGTGCTCAGTGGTTGAGCATCATCCCATGCACCAGGAGGTACCGGTTCAATTCCCAGTCAGGGCACATGCCCAGGTTGCAGGCTCTATCCCCAGTAGGGGGCGTGCAGAGGCAGCCATCAATGTTTCTCTCTCACATAGATGTTTCTCTCTCTCTCTCTCCTTCTCCCTTCTTCTTTCTCTAAAAATCAATATATATATATATTTTAAAAGAAGTTGCAACATCCCTTTTACAATATTTCTGCCCAAAATGCACAGTCTAAATATAATCATGATGGAAGAATATTCTACAAATAATTTGACAATGTTTTTCAAAAAGTACAAGATCATGAATGATAGAATCCTTACTCTCAAGTAATTCAGTAGATACAAACACTCACAATAGAGGAGAATGAACAAAAAAAGCAAATGGACAAAATATAAACAGTTGGTAAATCTGAAAAAGGGGGTTGCATACATTTGTATATTACTCCTGCAACTTTTCTGTAAATTTTGTGTAAGTTTGAAATTATATTAAAACAACCAGTTACATAATCAGCAGCAACAACAAAATATCTAATTGTGAAGTTCTAGGTGGTATTTTCTCAGCTACAGCAATGAATTCAATCTCCTAATTCTTTGAGCAGTAGTAGTTTAAACAAACCACAATGCCCTGAGCTCTGCTCTCACGAAGCTCTGCCTGGATTTCAGGACGTAGATCGGGGATGGTTAGGGAGATTCAAACCAGAATATTTCAGGACACAAATAGACTCTACATATCAATCTTTCAGATCAAGTCTTAGTTAGGCTACAAGTAAAGTCAATCTAACAGAGACCCAAGTCCAGAGGCTTCAATAAAATAGAAATTCATTTCTTTCTCATCAAATAGTCCAACAAAGTTGGGCAGCTCTGCTATCCCTAATCTGAAGCTCCCATCTCTAGGTCCAGTGGAGAAGTTTCCATTTCCATTTCATCGTCAGACGGGGAGAGGGAAAGAAAGAGTGAAAGACATATAGCTTCATTATAAAACTCAACCTAGAAATTTGCATAGATCACTTCCATTATCACTTTCTTGGCCAAAATGTAAGTACATGTTACAGCTTGACAGTAAGGAGACTGAATCATCAGCCTCTATCTGGGTAGATGTGGGCCATGTTCTTGGCTAAAACTCAGGGTGGGCATAATGGTCTATCAGGGGAAGAGAGGGAGAAAGGAAAATGGTAGGTAATTAGAGCCACTGCCCAGGAAGCAGAGATTGGAGGGCTTCTATAGGACCAGCTGAGCACGTCAGCCATGTTTCCAACAGGGGTATGAATTGCTGAAGGAGGTGAAAAATTCATGGAAGAAATTGGGCTCCCAAAATAGGTACTGCTCTGTTTGGTGCCTGTTAGAGTCAATTATTTAAGCAGCTATAAGATTTCCAGAGACCCAGGGTGCTCCATTCTGGAGACAAAGACCAGTCACAGCTTTCTCTGCCATGGACAGTCAGGATTATTTTTATTCTGTTGGCAAAATAAAATGTCTTTACACAAACAAAGCTGCCCTTCTCCATGCTCACATTCACCTCCCTGTACCCCCCAGAAACGGGGCATGAGATTGCTCCAGGATGCTCTCAGAGTCCTCTTTTAGGGATTCTCTTCATCGATTGGGAGTGCTAGGCATGTCCAGACTGTCGACTCTCACTTATTTTATATGGTTACTAAATGGTTTCAGTAAAATAACAGGCAAATTACTCAACAGTGCTTTTTAAGGGACTATGTCTTGACTTGTCAAGTTTATGAATGGCTAAATTGCTTTCTAGACACTGAAAAAATAACTAATCCTACCATAGGCAAGATAACACATCTGTATTCTAGCTGATTAAAGCTTTATTTCATTTTTGAGGGTTTTCACTCAAAGCAGCATTCCAAACTGTCACTTTCTCTTCTCTCCTCGGTTTCCCTCACATTTTCATAGGATACAGCCATGCACACAGGCCAAAGGCAATGGGCTGTGCATTTTCTGCCTGGCTTCACTGTACTTTTAGGAAGGCTGAGAGAAAGCGAACAAGAGTCCAAGTGGGTACTTTCTGCTTTATTAGAATAATGAGTTTGCCATTTTAACCTAAGTCCGGAAGGTGTGTGAACCAAGTTCAGCATTTATATTCATCATCACAGAATCTGAAAGAAAGATAGGGACACTCATGCCCGGGGAAACCACACATCCTGAGGCCCCCAAAGTGCCACAAAGAGGCTTTGAAAGTCACCCTGGTTCCCCATGGACCATTCTCCTGACCCTTCCTGCGCCCCAGATCCGGAGGAACTGGCCTCTCCTCCCTGCCGGTGACTCATCCAAATGCCCAGCTGGAATCTCCTTGGCTCCCCATGACACCCTCCGCAGCCAGTCCTGTGCGCCTGCCCAGTCATACCTCATACCGAGGACTTTCAGAAAAGCTGCCCACCCTGACTCATGACAGTCCTGTGAATGTCAGGAGCAAGAGCATCCAAGACCTAATTGCCAACTCCCTGCTTGAGAGCACCCACCCACTCCGCCTTTTAGTGCCTCATCCCCGACCAAGGATTGTCAGGGAAAGCAACACCCAACCTAGCAGACAGCAGAGTCAAATGAAGAGGCGGCAGGGCCCAAGACGCTGAAAGCTCCCTCGAGATGGCTAATTTCTGACGTGTACTCACACCGCCACTTCTGCCAGTTGAGTTGGATGCTCAGCCATGTCACTTGTAATTGTACCCCAGCCTTTTTCATGCCAGTTGCATGTGCTGTTCTTGTAATTATGTACTTTAATTAAATGTCACATCAACTAATGAAAGATGAACATGAAAAGAGAGTTGTTTTTATGTACAGCAAGCGGAATGCCTTGGAAAGACTTGATAAAGATGAGTCACTTCAAAAAATAAAAGAGGCAGGCAAATTTGATGGTAAAACAACCGTAAAAGATAAAACATAAAATTATAAAAATCTTAGAGGGTTTTGCCAAAAAGCAGAAGTGGCGCCAGGCGACAGTCAGGGACGGGAAGAACTGGAGCATGGTGGGAAGGAGGTGGGAGTCCCAGCTGATCTAAATCAGCCATGTGCGTGCGGAGAACCTTGCTGTTACTGGATGGGGCAATGGGCGGTGAGGTCACTGATGGACACATCATACGTCATCCACCCACAGATGGATTTGAGGATGGTTTGAGCAGTGCTGTGTGGCTGGATATAAGGATTATTTCTAAAAGAATGAGCAGGCCAGCTCCTTCTCAGGCACCTCTCACTGTTCCCTCGTGTCCTCACTGCCTTCCTGCCTGGAACCAGCAGGAGTCTTGGAAACTCCACTCTGTCTGAAGGGTCTGTCACCCCCTGTGTGATCCCAGGCTGTCCATCAGGTCAGGGAAATAATGCTTCTCTGAAAACCTACTTCCAGAAAACCCCAGCTCATTGCTTGATCACCTTTCCCCGAGTGAAGACAGTTGTTGATGAACTTGGGGAATATGAAAGAGCTTCTGGTGACAGATCTGATCTCATCCTCCTGCTGCTCATGAGTATATCCAAAGAAGAGGTTAAATCCTTTAGTCAGAGCCTTAAAGTCGTCCTGGGCCTGGTGCCCATACACTCAAGAAAAGCCCGACCTAAATGAATTCAAGACAGTAGGTGAGAAACCCCAACTACACATTTTCCCTGACTGTGGGTTTGCTATCAGTCAGAACAGTCAGCAGTCCGTGAGCCTGGGTCTGTGGCTGCTCCAGAAGGAAGCGGGGGCCACTGAATGAGCTAGAATCCCGGTATATGTATGCAGGTGTCAAGCAAAACATGTGGAATCCGCATCCCTAGCATTTAACAAGTCCTAACCCTAAAGGAGCAAGGCAAATGTAATTGGATGTAGATAGATCAAGAAATACATATTTTAAGATAATTTTGAAACCAGAAAATAAACCAAGAGACATAAAACACAAACCTCATTAGATTGAAGAATAAAAGGAAAAGAAAGTGGCGTAAGTGACTTAGTTGTTCTCATATATTAAGCAAGTCAACAAATTACATTGAAGTTGGTAATTCATATCTAGATTACTGCTAGGAGAATTAAAAAGAGAAATAGCTAAACGAAGGTGTGGGACAGAGAACTTTTATATTGGATACTCTCTTGTACTGTTTGAATTTCTACGTAAATAGTAAAAGGTCTAGAGAAATGTGCACTAAGTTTTTAAAAATGTGTTCATGGAGAAAGGCAGTGTAGAGTGATTGAGAGGGAATAATTTTAGCCTCTCCTACTCTCTGAACATTGATCCCCAATGAGTGTGTGTTTCCAGTGAAATTAAAATCTGAAAGGCGAAAGTAAGTGATTACACATTATAAAATAGAACACTATGACACAATTTAAAATACCATTGTTGTGGAAGATTAAAGGCATGGAAAATGTTCATAATATGTGGAAAAACTTTTTAAGAAGAGCCCAAGTCCTATTTCCACCTGGGCAAAATGTAACTGACCACATTCAAATAAATTGGCCAATGCAGGTTTTAACATATATTTAAAATTACTCATCTTATCAGTTATAATTTTTTAAACCTGCTGAAAATAATCAACTTAAAATAGAAGTACAAAAATATAGTAAAATACTCATGTTGTCCAGACATTCTACTGTAGTCTTTCTTATATTTTCCATGAACTTTTAAATTTATACTATATATATATATACATACAGGCACAAACACTCATGATTATATTAAACAAAAATGGGAAAATATAATTCCTACTCTTCTACAAATATAATAGAAATGGTTCAAATTATGTATACCATTCTTGCAAGGGGGTCTCATTAATTTTTTCTGTATTCTAAGCTGACAATATAAACTGCTATAGTGAGAATAGTGTTTAAAATATTATCAAAATTATAAAGACTTTTGAATTCAAAATGAGTTCAAGACAATTAGCTTAAAAAGCCCAAAAGGCTTTATTGCGTTAACAGTAAATTTAAAAATATGAAATTAATTTTAAAGCATTGATTTTTTTTCTAAAGGAGTGAGACATTGAAATTATTTTCTAATTCAGTGTTTCAAGTCATGCAACTGAAATTAACTGCAGTCAGCTTTTCTATAGTATTTGCAAATAGGTCTTAATAGTCACATTACCTACCACCACAACACGCCAATTTAGGAGTAAATCTCACAAAATACATGCAAGTTTTGTTCACTTAAAACTGTAAAACTTTAAGGAGAAAAATTAATGAAGACTAAAATAAGTGGATAGATAACACATGTTCCCAGATTGAAAGACTCAAGCTGTTAATTCTCCCCAAATTGTTCTGCAGATTCAACTCAATCCCAATAAAATTATGGGAAACAGTAGATTATTTTCCTATAAATTTAAACATGCCTTTACCATGTTAACCAATAATTCTACCAGATATTTACCCAAGAGCAATAAAACTTATATTCACAAAAAGATGTATTAAGATGTTCAAAATAGCTTGATACATAATAGTTCAAAATTGAAATCCACACCAATACCATCAGCCGATGAATGGATATACAAATGCCATTATATCTATGTAATAAATACTACCCTCCTATATACAAAGAACAAACTATTGACACATGCATCAAAAAGTGTCCCCCAAAAAACATTATTCTAAGAAGAAAAAAACAGCATAAAGAGTATGTATGATATAATTCCACTTAAAAAAAACTTCTATAATATACAAACCTAATCTATAGTCACGTAAAGATCAATGATTACCTGGGCCAAGTAAGTGGCTGTAGTAGGAATGGGCTACAAAAGGTAGGAAGAAATTTTCCGGAACAATAGACATTTATGTCTTTATTGTGCTTGTGGTTACTTGGGTGTAAAATTTAGCCAAACTCATTGAATTGTATGCTTATTATGGGTCATTTAAATGTATTTAAATTGTATCTCAGAAATGTTTATTTGATTTTTAAAAAGATAATCAGTGAATGGTACCTGCATTTTGGCAATATGAAAACAAACAGGACCTGCAATGTATTTTGAATTCCTATCTCATGGTGGAAATATAGAACAATAAAGGACTCTAATCATGTTCAGAAGCCTGTGTCCATCTCTGAATAATGTGACCACAGAAGGAAGTTACTATACGATGCATGCTCTAGCTGTCCCTTCAACAGAATTATCTAAAATGGGAATATCAACGGGCATTTATGAAACAAAAGCTTGAGTGTGTTGTTTTCCCTATCAACACAGACTTCCTTCACTGGCATCACCCAACCTCTTCAATAAAAAATAAACAAAGCCACTGTGGAGAACAGTATGGAGTTTCCTCAAAAAACTAAGAATGGAACTCCCATTTGACCCAGTGATCCCACTTCTAGGAATATATCCCAAGAAACTAGAAACATCAATCAGAAAGGATATATGCTCCCATATGTTCATAGCAGCACAATTCACCATACCTAAGGTTTGGAAACAACGTAAGTGCCCATAAGCAGATGAGTGGATTAAAAAACTGTGGTACATCTACACAATGGAATACTACGCTGTGATAAAAAAGTAGGAATTCTTACCATTTGCAACAGCATGGATGGAACTGGAGAGCATTATGCTAAGCGAAATAAGTCAGTCAGAGAAAAATAAATATCACATGATCTCACTCATATGTGGGATATAATGATCAACATAAACTGATGAACAAAAACAGATCCAGAGACAGAGAAGCATCAATCAGATCATCAAAACTCAGAAGGAAGGTAGGGGAGGGTGGGGAGGAGGGGGAAAGATCAACCAAAGGACTTGTATGCATGCATATAAGCCTAACCAATGGACACAGACAACAGGGGAGTGAGGGCATGAGTGGGGGGGTCGGGGGGTAATGGGGGGATAAGGACACATATGTAATACCTTAATCAATAAAGAAATTTAAAAAAAATAAAAAATAAAAACTTAAAAAAATAAACCAACCAGAGGGAACAGAGAGAACTGCATTTGAATCCTAGCTCCTCTACTTACCACCCTTGTGATGTTGGCAAAGTACTTAACCCTCCTCAGATCTGCTCTTTTCATCTCTTAACTGAGGACAGAATATATAACTCACAAATGAATTCTTTGCAAATATTAATGGAATACCTTATGGGAAATGCTTAGTGATGTTTGAAACATAATATACTTGTGGTAAATACTAGTAGTTAGAGGAGGAAAGGTAGTTCTTGTTACTTGATATTTGTTTGTTTTTGTTTTCTTATTATGTGAGATTTTCTAATATATTCTTTTTACTTTATATCAGTATGTACTCCCCAGAATTCCTGGGGCTTCAACAATTCCTTTAATGTGTCATAACTTCTGCTGTTAGAATATATTCAAATTCATAAAGAATAAAATAATACTCAAATGTTTTCTATGCTATGTTATCATTTTTCCCTTGGTTTATTGTTTGATTCTTCCATAGGAAAACAGATGAAAATGAAAAAAAGGATGCATAGCTGATTAATTTTAAGGGCATGGTCAAATCAGAGGGGAGAGATCCGGAGGTTTAAATTGAGTCTAGGTTTACTTTCTTCTGCAAAGCTTGAAAGGCAATCATGTCACCACTTGGAATATGAGAAAGTAGGAAATGTGTATCTGACCTTAAGGATGATGAGACATGAGCAAATCCACAGCTGTAAGTCTTGAATAAATATAATGGCTGACTTCAACATTGAAATCCTACCCATCCTTCAGGTTCACTCAACAATTTATTTACAGCTTCTAAATTCATTGAAATCGGTTCAATTGTTTTCAGGCAACAAACAGATGGAGTTTAGGATTGGTGAATTCAAATTTCAGGCTCACAAACTGAGAGGATGGGCTCAGTCTGAGAACAGACTGCATCGCTGAAGATAAAATGAAAGGGTACCCTTTACACACCAGCATTTTACTGCTGGGAAGCTCCAAACATTGATGAAAAGAGTTGGCTGTCCATCTGGAAAAGGTACTTAAAATTAACTTAGATGCAAAGTGCTATTTTCAGGTAACAACTGCTTTCTGTAGATGTCCATTCTGTTCAAATATAGACCTCCAGGTCATCTATATATATAAAAGCCTAAGCGACCTAACGACCCGTGGACCCATTGACCTGTCAACCGGTTGCTATGACGCTTACTGACCACCAGGGGGCATATGCTCAACGCAGGAGCTGCCCCCTGGTGGTCAGTGTGTTCCCACAGTGGGAGCACCGCTCAGCTGACAGACCCATCCAGGTAGCCCACCAGCCAGGTGGCAGCCACTCACTCCCTCAGTAGTCCTGCAGGTCCAATCTCCAGAGAACAGGCCAGGCACCAATGGACCTGTGCCGCCCGCAGGATCCCTACAGCATTGTTGGCCTCCTGGAAGTTGACCTCAGGCACTATGGCCGCTTCCCCTCCCTAGATACTCCTCAAGGAAGAAACGATATAAAAGCAGCCATCAGGTGGCTCCCGACAACCATCGCAAACGTCAGTGGGATGAATCTCGATCCTGGGCCGGCAAGGGCGTCCCACCACCCACCCGGAGGGCCGATCGCATCCCGACCCCCTCCCTGATCTCCCTCGGGATGGGCGCCAGACACAGGGCTCATGGCTGCAGGGCACGAGCCCATGGCAGGTGTAGTGGGGCTGGGATGAGTGGGAGAGGGCAGGCAGGAGCAGCAGGCAACATTGGACTACAGGTTTCAGCCGATCCCCACAGGCCACCATGAGGGACCCCACCAGTGCACGAATTCATGCACTGGGTCTCTAGTTAAATATAACATTGAATGTTAAAAGATAAACTGAGACATATTAAAATTTTTAAGAATTTGATCAAAAATTGATTTGAGTCAGGTAGCACCAAACTAGAAGTGGTTAGGAATATTCCACAGACAGGAGCCTGGGGTAAAGATTTTATGAAGAAAAAGCAGAGAAAAGTAAGAAAATTATTGATTGGCCATAGTTTGAAGCCTATCTGTTTGTGATTGGTTGTCCTTAGGTTTCAATTTTGTAACCTTGAGGCATTTACAAGCTTAGATTTTGGTTTGCTTACATAGGCCATTATAGCATTAGAGACACATCAATCTAATGGCCTCCTTGTTTAATTAATTTAAATCAATAATCTCAATGCTGAAATATCTTCTGCAACTCTAAAAGTTACCATTGAGGTGATGGAAGGAGACTTGACTTGGGGTGGTGAACACACAATATAATATACAGATAATGTATTATAGAATTGTACACATGAAACCTATATAATTGTATTAACCAATGTCACCCCAATAAATTCAATAAAATTTTTTAAAATAAAAGTTACCATTGAATCACTTGAAAATTGAGAAAGGTTGAATATCTTCAATCTCAGCAATGTATGATGAATTTAGACTATAAAAATGCCAGATGTTAGGCTATAAGATATATATGATTGCATTTAACAAGTTTTTCTTTTCACACAATGATTCAAGGCATTTAATAAAGTGTTCTAATCAATAGTAAAACGCCTGACCAAAGCTATTAGCCTCAGCATTAGAAGGCTAAAAGGTAATACTATCCCAATTATATTATAGCTGCTAAGATGGCATGGTAGCAATTAGCCTGGAAATATGGTTACCCTGAAAAAAGCAGGAAACAGACACACCAGTGTCCAGAATTAAAATGACAGAGGGCTCACAGAGCAGGTCTACAACTGATTGGTAAGTTCTTTTGAGAATCATGTTCTGGCCCAAAAATATGCAAGTTTATAATTTTGGCCACAGACTTGCCAGTCATTGGAGTAACATCCACGTAGTAGAGTCTTGTCCAGGTCTGCAAGGTCTTCCTCGTATATTCATCAATCAGATATGAACTTTAAGATAGGTGAGGCAGACTCAGAGCTCACCAAGACATTCATGGGCTCTTCTCCATGTCACGGCCTCCCTTAGAGTTGGCTTGGGGCCAGGTAGCTGGGTTCTGGATAACGGAATAGGAGTGGAAGTAACAAACCGCTTCCTGAGATGACTATTAAAAACATTTCATCATGGAATTCAGCCCTTTCTTCCTGTTCTGTGGCAATGCAAGAAGGCATGTGTAGCTACTAGGTGGAAATCCTAGTGTAGCTACTAGATGGACATCATAGTGTAGCTTTTAGCTGAAAACAGCCTAGAACTAGGACTCCCTGTTAGGAAGATAGACCCAGGAGAAATGCCCAAGACGCACTGGGTGTTGCCTCAGAAAGGTATGAACACCCTCCTTTCTTAAGCCAGTAGGAGCTTGGGATTTATTTGTTATTACAGCATAGCCTACCATATCCCGACTAATATAAAGCTCATAAAAAGGATCTTTCTGCTTTGGCTATAACACAGCAGAAAATACATTTGGTTACTTTTATGCCTGATATGTCCCTGAGAGAGTTCTGTTACAAAAAGATAACTCTGCTTGATATTCCACCGACAAGAGGGCTCAGATGTAGAAAAGAGTCATTTCAGCCACTTTTCCAAAATTAAGAATCATAACCTTTCATTTGTGCAACAATATCAGCTTTTTTCGTAATGCTTTCACACACACACACACACACACACACACACACACACACACACACTCACAAAAGCCCTAGAACATTTTTGAGTGTATAAAACCCCAACTTTACGACCGAACAAAGTGAGTAGCAGCAGGATTTTAAGTGAGGTGCCTAGTAACCCAGCTAGTCCGAGCCCAGATGAGGCAGGCTGCTGCCTTTATCCTCCTGTAATCAAGAAGCGCTCCAAGCGCTCAGCCTTGCTGCACATCTTTACAAGCTCCTCTTTTAATAACCTTTCTCCATCGCATTCCTGACTTATTACCTCCCTGGCTCCCAGCGCTCTTATTGATATGCAGACTCATTCCAGCTGCACATCCCAGTGTTTATGCTGTGTTTACTGTGCTGTCTCCTAACTAGAGTCCATTATCTCCCGAAACAAGAGGAATGTTCTCCAATAAAACACAGCTTGCCTGTGGCTGCCGGACCTGGCGAGCCCATTACGGGGGGCAAAGTTGTATCTCTGTTGATGGGGAGCAACCTGCTGTTTTCATTGGAGCCTCCCTTTGGGTGGCTCCAAGGAGAGGAGCGACTAGAGGGCTGAAAGCATGTGACGCACTGCAGGAGCCAAGCCAAGCACCTTTTCAAAGTCACACTCCCAGGCAAGCTTTGCCCACCGACCAGGAACTGAGCTCCAGGGTACATGGGCCCCATTCAGGGCTGTGGGAGAGTCCAGGTCAGGCAGGTTGCACTTGCCGTCAAATTGACTTACACAGAAAGACAGGCTTTGTGGGAGGTGGTTGAAAAACATTTGACCTAAATTGACAACTTGGAGAGGCTAACACTGCTCCAAGCCAGGTTCCAAAGGTGTCTCTGCACTTCCTGCCGGGATCACCCATCTGGCCCACTTAGGGGATCAAGGAGAGGTGCCTGGCTTCGTGCTGCAGCAGGCCCTGGAAGGGAGCACTGAGCAAGGGAAGCCACTTTCGCCAAGAGCCACAGGCTGCTTTGAGCTCCTCCCTCATCCCTTCTGCCAAGTATGAATGGCCGTTATGGGAGATGGTGAGATGTGGTCTTATGTAGGTGTCATTTCTCAGAGCCTGCTGGCTTTTAAGTCAGACAATTATGTTTTCAAAATCTGGCTCAGCACTTAATAGCGGGGTGACCTTGGTCAAGTCATTTAACCTTTCTGAGATGTGCTTTTCCCACATGTATAAAACAGGAAGTAAGAATAACTACCTTTGCTAAGTTGTTGCAAGGTTAGAAATTATATACACAAACATTTGTAAACATGTGCAATGCTGCGTGTGGCATAAGCCCTGGCATACGATCAGCCATCAGTAAATGGTAGCTTTGTAGTGATCATCGTTGCTGGAAAACTGCCTCTTTGTGCTCTTGCTGACGCACCTCTCACCATCTCTATGAAAACCATCTGGAGAGCACCGATCCCTAAACCTTTCATAGGGAACAGAAACCCAGCTCGGTGCCCAACACTCAGTAGATACTCAACAGATATTTGTGGAATTGCATTGAATGGAATTGTGCCCCAAATTTTACATCCAGAGGCAGCTTCCTTGGTTTGCTTCACTGACTTTGATATTCCTCTAAAACGTAAGCTTGGCTTACTCCTGCCTGGAGCTTCAGAGCATTTGGGCTGCAGTTATGAAATGTTTATGATATTTTGTGTATGGAGGATTTCTTATGTAGTCATGTGCTTCACATAATTATATTAATGCTACGGTGCAACTTAAAAAAACAAAAACAGAACAAAGCTGATGGATCACATTTCTATCTACGTGCTACCCATTTGGGACTGACATTCTGCACAAAGTTGGAGAGACCCACAAAAGGCTTGATTTTACAGTGACAGCTCCGGGTGACGGTTTAATACTGCAGACTGTGTCATGGCTTCTAAGTCTGCCACAGGGTCGGACGGTTAGAGGGGAACTTAGAGGTCATCCAGTCCTACCCCCAGCCCCGAAACGTCTGCCAGCTCATGTCAGGGAGCCTGCGAACAGCCCTGTCACCACAGGGACTGGCACCAACCCTCGCTCACACTGCCAGGCCCTGGGGCAGCAGATGCCCGCAGCTAAGGAGGGGCTAATAGGCCTGCAAGGATGGTAGACTCATCAGCGTACGATGGTACAGCAAGGAGTCCTGCCTGGCCATCTCCATCTACAAAATTAACCAGAAATGCGTGAGGCTTGTGGAATAGGGTGTATTTTCAAGGCATACTAGTAGCGCTCTGGCATGTGAGTGTTCATACGGACATGTACGCACATCTCAAGTTAACACTCACAGTGAGGACACACAGTGGGCACCAAGCACAGTGCTGTTTATACATGTTATTCCTGGAGGTCCCACGTGATACCTTTTTTCAGGTTATGAAGCTAGACTTCACTGAGTGCTCACTTCCTTCGAAGATGTGTCTTAAGGCATTCATTTACAGCAAGCAGGTCAAACTTGCGGCCTGCGGGCCGCATGCCTCGTTTATTTGGCCCGTGTTAGCCTTTGGATTTGACATGCTGGATTTACAGTGTTTCCTTCATAGCCTTGGGAGTAGGGGGGGGGTTGGAGTCCTATCCTGCCAACCTAGGTAGCTCAGATGGAGTCCAGGCCCTGCCTGGTGAGTGCAGGCCTGACTTCAGTCCGGTCCCTGCAGTGGCCAAGGTCCCACAGCACTAGGCTTAAGTGGGGGTGGCCGGTCCCTTGTCTGCATACCTAAAGGTCTATTTACATTTAAATTGCTGTTGTGTCTCCGCCTTACATTTCCATAGCTGCCAAGTAGTGGTTAAATTCATATTTTTCCCCTGAACAGTAAATAGTTTCATTTTTTCAAGTAGCATAATTTTTGAAGTTTTTATTCCTCACCACCGCTGTATTAAGAAAGCTGTCAAGTTTTGGAATTTCATGGAGAAGTGTGAAGTGGCCTTTGTAAGCTCGGGAGGAGCCCTCGGAGGCCTGACATTCTAACTGTGATGGCTCTATTTACATATATATTGTCCTTCCAAGGAAATGCTGTTGCTTTGGATTTGGGATCACTGGATGTGGACAGTTTGGACTGTCACAGGAGCCTTGGATGCCTTCTATTCATGCATGTGTCCATTCACTCACTCATTTATTTATTCGCTTAGAAAGAGTTTATCGCTTGCCTGTGCTATCTGGGAAGGCCTGGGCTCCTGTTCTGCCTTTAACCAGTTAACTACCATGTGTCCAAAACGGAAACCATCCCACACGCCACGATATTTTAAATTTAATTTAAAAAAATAAATTTGCAATGAATAGTATAATAATAAATATATGACTCACAATTCGGTTGTTCTTGAATATTTTCAGCTGAAAATTCTCACACAGAAAAAAAAATGATTTTAAAGTTGGTCAGGGCTGCCACTTAGGGAAAACTTTTTTTGTATAGATGTGCATAGCGTGTGGGGAAGGTCTGTGGCTTGTGTCTACAGATGCTTATAGCATACAATGGGTTAAGGTAGGAGACCGGAGTTAGGAATCAGCTGCCTAGAGCAGAGAACCCAAACACTGAAGTTGATTAGCCATATACAGGGTGTTCCAAAAAAAATGTATGCACACTTTAACAGCTGATAGCTCAATTTTGAAAATGAAATGTATTTTAATAAACGCTGCCTTTATAACTATTCAAAGTGCACGTTACATTTTGCGGGGACACCCTATATATCATTAGCCATTTTTATTCTGCCCAAAGAACTTTCAGTGTCTTCCATCTGGGGGGGCGGGGAATAAGAAAGAGGATCCACCTTGAGGAGCAAAGGCTACACAAATGTGTGTCAGGTGCGCAGGACACAAAGCAATGGCTGAAATACCTCAAGGCCAGACATTATCCTGGGTGACCAAAGAATAAGCTCACATTTTAACCACGGTAATGACGCTCCCACAGGTGGGAGCAGAGGAAGGCAGAATGCCAGCACATCCTGTGGAGGAAGAGCTAGAAAGAGAAGCTCAGAGCCGTCACCTCCCCCCTGACAATGAGAAAGCAGCATGGAGGGCCAATTCAAGGCAGGCCATGGTCCACAGATGGGGTGAGACTTATATTCCCAAAGCAATCAGGTCATATATGTACTGGATAATTGTGTTAACCTTTACATGCATGTTTTGTTTTGTTCTAAACAATATCGAGTGACAATGGGAGGTGAGATCTGGCAGACTCACAGGATGATAACACACAGGATTAATATTGAAAGCTGAAAAAGAGTATATCAAGGGAAAAGGAAAGGGGAAGAAAATAGTGTATACAAACAAGGTGAGGGAAAGCAAGGTAATGTACTCTCCTGACACTCTTGGGCCTTCCTTCTACTCAGGTAAAGGAAGGTTCTACTAGGAGTTGGTACCCTGTGGTGTGTTAGCCACAAAAATACTGACAATAAAACATGTTTTTGTTGCATGGGATTGTACCCCAACTATCTAGCCCCCAAGAAATTCTGATCATTTCTTTTTAAAATATTTAAAATGCTTACTGTAATCCTGGCCCTATGCGTATAAGTATGGATGCGGGAGGGAGATAATTTGGGTGGGGGTGATGCAGCTGATGTTAGACTTCACAAGGCATCAAGCTAATGGTCAAGTAATGGAGGCAGAAGGCACTCATGTTTCTGAAAACAAAGCTGTGGGCCAGCCAGATTCTGGAGGAGGAGGGGGCACTCACTCGTTCTGGGCCAAATGGATTCAATGACTTGACAGATGAGGCAGGAAACGGGTGCTCACCATTCCAGGAAGAGAGAATAGTATGTAGCAACAAAAAGAGTCCACACGTGTGATGTCAATTTGGGAATGATGAGAATTATAAAGTATCTATTAGCGGCTCCCCAGAAAAGAAAGATTCTGGAGAGTCTTAAAAGTCAGGCGAGGCTTAACTCTTAGTAGACAATGGGGGGCCCTTGCATTTTCTTGAGCAAGCCAGTGGTTTAGGAAGATCAATCTGCACAGGATAAATAGTGCAAGGAGCAGAGAGGCAGAATGTCCAGCTAAATCATTGTCATCTGACTGTGAGCTGATCAAAAATGGACCAGAGTTCCGGCTGTTGACGTGGAGATGAGGGGTACAAATTGAGGGGTGATTAGTCATGGTGATTTACACTCTGCGTAAAATATTGAGTGAAATAAAGTCTGTGAAGAAAGGTGTAATGTTCTGAAGAAGGTGCTGAGGTATAACTAGGACATGGATATTCCTAACAACTGTTTGCAATACTGTGCATGCCTTAGAAGAGTTAGGGAGAATATCACGTTAGAAGCATTGGGGAAACCACTCACAAGTTACCGACACAAACCCAGTGCAGTAACCACAGGGTGGACATTGGTTTGCTACCTAAACCACCTCTGGGGGAGGTTATACTCACAACTTCCCTTTCCCTGAACTTATCCAGATGTCTCCTTTCCTCCACATCTCCCAAGCCAGAAGGCCAAAGAAAAGCCAAGCATCTGTGGGAAGCTATTCGACGTATAGTACATTCAGGGCTGCCAAGAAAGTAAGAGATGACATATCAACACATCCCAAAGTTTTCCCTAGGCAGGAAGAAAAAAAATCTCCAAGCTACACAGGGTTCACCATGAAAGCAGGGAGGAAGGGAGGACAGTGGGTAAAACCATCTGGGGTCACCTCTGCTTCCTGGTGCTGCGTGCTCCTTCCCAGGGCGATTTGAAGCCCTACTGATGTCCTCGGGGATGGGAGAGGATGCGTGTGCTCCAGGAAGAGTTTCCTGGGAAACCAGAGCATATTTATCAACACATTGTGTTCTGTTCTTTCTGTTATAATAAGTTCTGCAGTCCAGAACTCCTCACCTGCCTCCTTCCCAAAGGCGAACTTCCCAAAACAATCACCAACGAAGAGACTTTGCCCGGAGGAAGACTGCAGGAGGCCCTGGCCCTTTAAGTTAAGCGCACCCACTTGCACAGAGCCAGCCATCCTGTAGTTAAACTCTTGTCCCTACTCTCAGTGAGTGGGGTCAGCAGGCACCTGTCTTGCAGAGAGCCAGTCTACTGCACACCTAGAGCCTTTCTGAAGCTTCCTGACTCCTTGTAAGTCCCGGAGCCTTACGGTCTCCAGAATGATTCCTTACAAGTATTCTGAAGTCAATGAACGTAAAGATCTCAACACCAAATAATAGAGAAGGTTTATAAGTGGTTCTCTGCTATGTTCCTCAAGGGATAATGAGACATCGGTCTTCAATTGGTTTCTCAATTACCTGGCGTGATGTATCTACAGAACCTCTGTCATAAATACGCAGCCGCCTGAGACAAGACCAGAAAGCAGAAGTGAAGATGACATCAGGAGCTGCAAATTCTTGGGGGCTGATGCTGCTCTGCAGACACTCCTGATACTCAAATCCCATGACATGCGTGCCCTGCTTTAACTGGACCACCCCAGTTAATGAATGCATCTGTTAATTTACTGCAGACTGGCTTTTCTTTAAACTATGACAGATTCAATTTCCCCTGAGATGAACCATTCCAAAATCGATAAGGACCTGTGACTTATATGTATATGCACTTCTCTGGGAAAAAGACCTTTTTGTAAAAAATCCTTGTGCCTGGTGGTATAATATTGGGTACCTTCAACTCATTAATTAACTATTGGTATTAAATAGTAGTAAATACAGTCTACTAAGTGGCAAGGAATTTTAAAAGCATATACATAACCAATCTTGGTCGATAACCCTGCAATCTTGCAGGAGATAAGGATCAGACAGGAGCAATAGCAACTGAGAGGAGAATTTAAACTAGTGCTAATCACAATAATAGCAATAGTCATAATAATAAAATGTGCATATAGCAAACAGCATAAGTCAAGCTCTGTTCTAAGTTTTTTTAGAGATGGTAATTCAATCATTGTCTGTGAGATGGGGGCCATATTTATCTTCATTTTACAGCTACGATTCGCTCACGGAAGTGAAGTCACTTGCTCAAGGTCATAAAGCTAGTGAGGGGCAGGGCTGTGTTTTGAACCAGACTATACACTTCAACTCCGGGCACCATGCTCTGAACCGCTGTGCTGTGGGAGTTCAGAGCCAGTCCCCTGGGGCAGGCGCAGGAAGTTCAGGAAGGCTTCTTGCGGGAACGAGGTTGCAAGGTCAACTGAAAAGGTGAGCTGGAATTTAAAAGCGCGAAGAGGAGAACAGACATTCTTGATGGGATGAACAATCTGAGCCCAGCCACGGAGGCAGGAATAATGACGGAGGAGAGAATGGCACTGCGATCCAGGGTGTGGTCCCTGGACCCAGATTTCTCGGCTTCAGATCCTGGCGCCCCCACTCACTAGCTCTCTGACTTTGGACAAGTTCCCTGACCTTTCTGTTGCCCTGGGTTTCTGGTGATAAAGTGGGTATAAAATAAAAGTGCAGAATAGTAAGCTGGTAAACACTGGTAAGCCACAGCCCTGACACATCGCTTGTGGCATGTGAGGCTTCCCCCAGTGAGTTAGGGGCTCTGAGAGACGGGCCTGCCTGTGGGGCTCCATGATACTCAAGAGCCTGTCAGGCATCTGCCCCGACTGCCCTCCCCTTCAAGGACCATCTCCTCGGCATCCTGGCGTAACGTTGCCTGGGGACAGAATTAGAGGACAGCCACGTGCAGGTGCGGTGATATAGGACACCAGTGCAAGTGCCATCGAAATAACCACGAACACTTAGCCAGAGCCCGCATGTGCAAAGCGCTTTAAGGTGCACTCAGCCATTTAGACAGAAAAACATGCAGCTGGAATGTCTCCAGGTGGAACCAGTTGCTATAAGAGGCCCATGGCTGGCTGCAGTACAGTCAGATATGACTGACTCCCACGCCCAGAGCAGCTTGGGGGCGGGGGTGGCGGGGGGTGAGGAGTGAAGGGGGTCAAGAGCCTTACTAGCTCATTAGTGCTAGCTGGATCTAAAAGACAGATTCCCGAATCCCAGGAGGCGGCTCGATGCTTGGAACAAAACCCGGTGCATTAACATCCTAGTATTCCAAAGCGATCCCCGAAGCCCTCCAGTTACGCTGATGGAATGTGATTTATACGGAGCAGAGCCCTGCCAAGGCCCAGGCTGGGGAGGCAGGCAAGCAAGGAAATCATTGCGGATGCTCTGCGTTTGCCTGTTTGCGAACCTCCGGATTAAAAGAAGGGCACCTCAGGGGCCCTGGGCTCCCAGCCCCCACCCCGCAGGCCTCTCTGCCACCACGGGCCTGGGTTGCAGGCCCAGCTTGTCACCACACCAGGCCTGGGGATCTCAGCCGAGCTCTGGGCAGCCAGCAGGTATTGGAAGTGCCACAGAGGCCATCTCCAAAGCCTCATCTCTGAGTTTGCCGCCGTGGCCCCCAGGGTTACCCCAGGAGATGGGCCGAGATCCAGCTGGCAAGCCGCTTACCTTCCTTGTGGGAGAATCGCCCCCGGGGAGGAGTTGGGACCATGCTGGTGAGATAAGTGCAGACATCTTTCTCACGACGCAACAAAAATGCATGGTTTGAAACATTTTCTCCAGCTCAGGAATCTGATGAGCTAGGGTTTCTCTTGTCTTCTCCCCACGGCACCCGATGGTTACCACGGCAGCCCAGAGAGCGTTACAGAACCAACCAACCAGGAGCATGCTCTCTGGAGTCCGGCGGGCCCTGGTTTGCATCCCTAGCTCCACCAAATTAGAAAAGTGCCCACAGGTGTTCAGGAGCACCCGCTCTGGAGGTGTGTTCAATTAGAGAACAAAAGACTATTATTTCCAACATGAGGATCAGTCAGTGTGTTAGTCTGGACAGAGTAATTGCTGTAAGCAAACCACTTCTAACTCTCAGTGGCTTAGCACCGTACCGTTTATTTCTGCCCCTTGTCACAGTCTAATGCGGGGGCGGGGGGGTGTAGGGGTAGAGGTGGTTCTGCTCCACATTGTCATTAAGGGACCCAGGCTTCTCGGATAAACTGGATCCCACATCTCCTAGAAACTCAGCATGGGTTTCTCCCTGTCCCACTGGCAGACAAGGAAATCATAAAGGAGTTAGGAGCCAAGTTTGGAAGTGGCATACATCACTCCCATCCACATTCCATTGGCACATGGACTATTTCCATGAAAGGAAGGTAGGAAAATACAGTCTATTTCTATGCACAGGAAGAGAGGAAATTAAGAGGGCTTGGGGAGCACTTCAGCTGTCTGCACAATCAGGGAGGCTTCCTGGAGGAAGTGACACCTGAGATCTCTGAGGATGCACATTCTTACAGCCTGCCCTGTCTCTCAGGATGGAAGTGACCTCAGAGGTCATTCCAGTCGCCATCACACAGTTCAGCAAAGCACACATCCCTAGAAGACATTTTCAGTGATAAGCCTCTGCGGGTGTTGGTCCTGCAGTTAGAGGCTTATGACTTGCAATGGCCATCCGAGGTCATTTGAACCTTTTCCCATTTCCCTGGAAAGTCCCCAGCTAATGAGAGGGAGTCCTTGTCCTGTTTTCAGGACCTCAGAAACGGACAAACATAGGAATCAGTGCCTGGCTGTTCCACTCTCCTGAGACTCACAGATGGAGGCTATTCACCCATATGGAGCTGGGAGCAAGAACCCGAGCCCGTTTTCCTGCTCACGGCCCTTTCTCCTTCTGCACACCCCCTGTTTGAGGCTATCAGCTCCTGCATTAGGCAGCTCAGGCCGCCATAACAAAATTTCAGACTGGGTTGCCTGATGACAGAAACTTATTTCCTCCCAGGTCTGGAGGGTAGACGTCCAACTTCAAGGTGCCAGCAGGGCTGGTTTCTCGTAAGGCTTCTCTCCTTGGTTGTTTACAGTGCTTCTGACTGTGAGCGCATATGACCCCTCCTCTGTGTGTTCATAGAGAGAAATCTCTGTTGTTTCTTCTTCTTCTAAGGTCATCAGCCCTATCCTATCCAATAAGAGCAACACCCTTATTTAACTTTACCTCCTTCAAGCACATATTCCCAAACCTAGCAGTCCCCCTCACCCGGGGAATATGTTCCAAGCCTGAAACCTTGGTTAGGACCGAACCCTGCATAGACTCATTTTTTTCTATACGTACATACCTTTTCACATAAAGAAAGCACCTTATAGCTTCTCGGAATTGCCAGGATCACTACTCTTGCTCTCTGAGGCCATGATTAAGCACAGGATGACTTCAACACGGGCGCCGTGACACTGTGACAGCTGATCTGATAAGGGAGAGGGTGCACGACACCGTGAGTCAGTCTCCCTGAGACCCGCGTGCCCTGCTGAGTCCACCGGCTGTCACATCCTGTCTCCCTGTCTTCCTGCTCGGGGACATTGAGGAGCATCCATTGCAGAGGTCCCCGTGGGCGCCACACGGATTCCTTAGGAGGCTCCTGATGAGACTCCCTCCCTAGATTTCCCGGGGTGGACCCGTGGCTCACACACCTTCCCGTCAAGGGCCTGTCTCATTTCCCCGCTCCAGGAGGATGGACGCTCAGCATTTGCGTCCAGGGAATGGCGGGCGTATTTCTTCCAGGAATTTAATAAGATTGTATATGTTTGCCTCGGGGCACTGAAGAAGAGAAAGAAAAATTCCCTGCAACAACATGTCTCTTGTTTAATAAAGTTTTATTATTATTATATATGAGTGTGTGGGAATGAGAAATCCATATCTGCTCCTCACCGCCACGGCTTTATTAGTTCTGAGCTTGAAAAATCAGCGTGGTGAATAACAGAATAAAGATTCTGACTGACCGGAGATTTTTAATATTGGGCTCTTCCAGGAAGCAATCTAATAAAGTACAAGCTTATTGGAAAGTGTAGATGATGTGGAAATGAGTCACAGAGAGGGCAGGGCTGTCCTGGCTCGCACCTGGAGGAGGACAAGTGGATATGACAGGTGACAGGGCCCCTTTGATTGCTGGCTGTACCTTCACCTCAGCTTCCGGGCGTAAATCGGAGCTTCCGGTTTTATTTTTCTCTGACTCCTATCTCCGGGTTTTTGTTTTCAATTCTCCTTTAACCAAGAGCATTCCCCTTCCCTGGAAAACTCTTTACTTCAGCCTCCAGGCAGGCCCCATTCTGCTAACATCATGTGTGTGTGTGCACGTTTGTGTATGTACAAGCATGTGTGCCTGTGTGCTCATCCTGAGGGCTTGTAGTCCCAGCCCGGGCTCTTCCTGGGGATGGTACCTTCCTGGGGATGGTACCTTTCACCTCCTGTAGGAGCTGGGCAATGAATCTAACCAACTGTGACCCATCCTAGGGGCTCTGCAACCCCGTATGCCCCAGATTACACCCTGCAGGGGCACCAATGAGAAGAGCAACAGTGCAGGGGAGACGGCCTCATCCATCTCTGCTTCCAATGCCTTCATCCTCTGTCTCAGGGCTGTGTGTTCTGGGAATAACTATTAAAAGCTCCAAGACTCCTAATTTTTTGCATTGAGTTTTCATTACAGTTTAAACAGTGCCGTGCATGGAATTAATGAGCGGAGTCCTGCAGGATGTTCAGCCAGAAGTCTCAGAACCCCAATGGTCTTGACCGAGAGCTTAGGACCACTTGTCGCTTAAATGATCCATAATTTTGTTTCTGATTAGTAGCGAGTAGGACCGGCAGCTGCTCTGAGGACCCCTCGGCCTTCTGCTCAGCCATGAGCCTGTCTGACTCACTGCTCTGTCTTAAGGATGTGATTCAGGTTCAGAGGGTTCCTCAGAGGTGGGAGTTTGTGACTCCACAGAACATGAGCAGCGGAGGCCACCCTTTTTATAGGACTATCCTCACACAAAGAAAATCCAACACTCCCTGCATGGATCCTCAAGAAAAAAAAATCCTCTGTCCCCTAAAACTGTCTTCCCGTATACTCAGTGCCTATTATTCTATTACTAGAACTTGGCTCCCTTGGGATTGCAAGGTATTTGGTCTTTTAAAGTCCTTTATTAAAATACAAAGACATCTAGGAAGGCTGAAACCTTATATTCTCGACAAGAATCTGCAGTCATTGAGGGCAGAAAAGATGACTGCGATGCCTTTTCTCGTATATTAGGGGCTGACCTGCCCAGGATGCTCCGAAGGTTAAGGCATTCTGTGTAATCAAGGTGCTCAGCTTGCTGAAGACCTACCTCTTGTAAGTCTGCGTTAAGTAATATGAAATATCTGGGCAGTGATCTCATCTAAAATGCTTCACACTGCCCTACCCTCTTAAATGCAGCCTGCCAAGTACAACAAAACACTTCCCTGATCATGCAAGGTCATCATGAGAGCCCCCATTAGTGTCCTCTGCCCTGATTCCCTCAGAGTCCATCACCGTAGGCAGGGCCATTTGTACCTGTAATGGCCGTTCTTGCATGTCTCTAAGCTTTCTGTCTTCTGCTGCTCCTATAAACCACCTTCACTCTCTTCTTGCTTGTGCCTGAAGCATTCTTTCTTTGCCTTAAGCATTCTTTCTCTTTCCAAACCTATCCTTTTAAGCACCTGTGTTGTAGGAAATACTAAAATACCCAGGCTTCTGAGGGATTGTGAGTAGAAGAGAAGACAAGCTTTGAATTAGAATTTTTCCCATCATCAAGGGCAAGAACTTTATTACAGAACCCACTTATTCTTATTATACAGATATTTTTGCTTTTTCTCTGAGCCTCAGCTATTGTTTGGATAAGTGAGGTGACCAGATATCCTGGTACATTTTAGGAGAGGGGAGCTCCTTAGAAAGTGGGGACAGAGATAACTGCCCTACAGGGAAGGGAAGGGGCAGCAGATGGCGAACTCACTGCTCTGACTTGCCTTGGTGTCATCAGCAGTCCCTGCCTCCTGTGCAACAAGTTACCTCAACATGAATCATTGTCCAAAGTGGGGCGCTTTTGAGAATGAAAGGGTGCAATGTTAATAATTATTTGAAGACAACGAGCACAGACCAGGACTGTCCTAGGCAAATCAAGACCTAGGGTCTCCCTATTGCTAGAAGACGTCAGCAACATCAGCTGGCATAGAGCACTGAAAAGGTAGCGAACTACCCTGCAAGGTTGGATGTTGACTGCAGCAGCAATCATAGACTCTTGTCTGGCAAGTTCACCATTTGGACTTGGATTTACAGGAAAGGATTCTGGCCAATGGCATAGAACAGCGGTTCTCAACCTGTGGGTCGCGACCCCTTTGGCGGTCGAACGACCCTTTCACAGGGGTCGCCTAAGACCATCCTGCATATCAGATATTTACATTATGATTCATAACAGTAGCAACATTATAGTTATGAAGTAGCCACGAAAATAATTTTATGGTTGGGTCACAACATGAGGAACTGTATTTAAAGGGCCAGAAGGTTGTGAACCACTGGCATAGAACAAATAGCATTTTAGCCAGGCCAACACAAGGATTGTTATCATTCCTTTCATATTCCATGTGCTTACCCTCTTTCTCCAAATACCACTAAGTTTCTTGGGTTGGCAAATAAAATGTGTTTCTGAATTATTTTTCTGAATTATTTATAAACAGTGTATGGACATCAGCTTGGGCTGAAGTGCTACAGTCATTAACTCAGATAATGTATGTAAAGTGCTAAGTGTAATGTCTGGAATCTGGAAGTACTCAATTAATATTCACTGAAGCAAACTGGGTGCATGTGTAAGTACACACAGAGAGAAATATAATGCTGCTTTTAAACTAATGCACAATCTGGCAATGTAGGTCCATATTTAAAATATCCTTTGGCCTAGCCCGGTTGGCATGGCCCCGTGGTTGAGCATTGACCTATGACCCATAAGGTCACAGTGCAATTCCCAGTCAGGGCACATGCAGGAATTGCATGCTGGATCCCCAGTGTGGGGCATGTGGGAGGCAGCCAATCAATGATAATCTCTCATCACTGATGTTTCTATCTCTCTCTTCCTCTCCCTTCCTCTCTGAAATCAATAAAAATATATTTTTTTAAATTTTAAATATCCTTTGGCCTAGATATCCAACTTGTAAGAATTTGTCCTAAGGAGACATATTTTTGTCACAATGTTGTTTATGTTACTGAAAAAAAATTGAAATAACCCA
This sequence comes from Myotis lucifugus, assembly GCF_000147115.1. Taxonomy (NCBI): domain Eukaryota; kingdom Metazoa; phylum Chordata; class Mammalia; order Chiroptera; family Vespertilionidae; genus Myotis; species Myotis lucifugus. The sequence goes on along the minus strand of NW_005871142.1, from coordinate 1,489,785 downwards.
AATCTATCAATAAGGCATTAGTTAAAAAAAAAATAACTGGGCATCTATACAATAGAGTATGATATATAGCTCTTAAAGATAAAGAAGTAGAATTTTATTTGTTGATATAATAAAGACAATGTGACTTAAAAAGTAGTACTTATAGTGTAATATTTTGTCAAAAAATTTTTTAAAAAATAATGACAAAAAATAGCTTAAAAATATATGCCAAAATTATATACCTTTAAAAAAATTTTTCTTAGTTATTACCTCTGAATTGTGGGATAGCAGTTAAGCTTTTCTTCCTGTTTGTATGTTTTAAATTTTGTTCCATACAAATGTACTCCATGGTTGTATCTATATATTATATACATATATATATACATAACTTTAATATATATACACATAACTTTAATAATCAGAATAAAGTAATACAACTTTTCAATAATAACTCCCAGCTCAGACCACACCCCTCTGAGAGGCACTCCAGGCTCTCTAATCAGTGTTTGATGATACTGCTCTCTGTGCTCTCAAATTCCCTGTGTGTGTAACTGTGTTTGCATTTCTCTCTCTGTTATAGTTTTCCTATTACATATTGGCCTCATCAGCGAGACCATGGGAATTTGAGTGCAAGCCCCTCACCTGATTCATCTTTGATTTTCCCTTATATGCCACCTGACTTATAGTTTACACTCAGTAAATATTTATGGAGTGAACAGATGCATAATGAATAGGCCCATGGATTCTCGAACTAATCCAATCTTCAGAGTCTAGTGAGCAAGGCAAAGCAGAAGGGATGCTCCCCTCACCCCTCATAATCTGGCTGCATCACACAAGACCCTCAGTCTGGGAACCCCCAAAGGGGCTCCCCCTGCACAGCAAGTGCTCACTCTGTGTGTGTTGAAAAAAGGACAAAGGACTGGATAAACAAAGACAAAAAGAGATTGTACCAATACCAGCTCTGTCCCAGGCAGAGGATCAAGTCTCAACTGGCACAGAGAGCTGAAAATCGCCCTGAAATTAGAAGACAAAGGAGCAAGGAAACCTCAGAGATGATCTAAGCCACCTTCCCCATCGCACAGGTAGGGAGACGATGGCTGAAAGAGGAGGGATATGGCGGATTAGCCGTAGAATCGGGGCTGGAAGCTGGACCTCTCACCCCCCGCCCCCCCCCGGCCTGGGGCCCCTTCCCTGCCACGCTGCCTCTCTCCTCCACCATAGCCAGAGTCCCTGCTGTTTCAGCAGCTCTAATTTTCTAGCTGGACAAACAGAAGACAACATCAGGATGCTCCCTATTCATCTCGGTTTGTCTTTTCCCTTCCTTCCCTCCACTCTCTATGCTGTTTAAACCAGACCCCAACCCAGAGCAACTGCCCCTCAGTCGGCAATCTGCATGCACCTCGGGACCCGGCTGCTGAATCTCACCTCCGGGGGTTTTGTTCTGTTGATCTGTTGAATAAAAGCAAATTCTGCATCAGGCAACAAGCACTTGCCCATTCTTGAATAATTGAAAGGCTGGGCCCCGAGCCGCAGCAGGCTAGGAACGGATTAGAAATGGAGACTGGGGATCCAGCAGCCCTCATCCCCGTGAGCGTGGGCACTCCGCAGGGACACCGCCTCCCTCGGGCCTGCTGCAGGGCCCGGGCCTGTTTGTGCAACAGCGAGGAGAACTTTGCAAGCAGTTGCTTCTTCCTAACTCCATAGCAACCCTCTGTGTCTGCTCCCAAAGTAATCTGTATGGTGAAAGCAACAAAACATAGATGGCCTCATGTTCCGCATCCCCAAGCCTGTGATGACGGATCAAAGGAATAAAAAGTAAGACTTTGAACAAATGTCTTTGTCTTGTTTTCACATGGACCATGGGTGAGAAAAGGCCCATTTCCCAGCTCACACATGAGTACTAAGGATATACAGGCCTTCTCTTCGTTTCGATGCTCGCCTTTACAGCTCAGATGAAAACTACAACATGTACCTGATGCTGATGACAGACCTTCTTATAACCACACAGCGACACGTGCAGAACAGGGATCTCCTTTACCTGGAGGTCAGGGGGCAGAACAGCCCGGACACGGCCTTCAGCCCATGCCTGCATTACCCCCCCAGGGCCAGCTGCCTCCAGGCTGGATGCTTCCTGCCCGTGCTCAGTGCAGCAGCCACAGCTATTTCTGCAAACTTCACATAGGACGGATCCTTTATCTCCCTGTCGACGTCTATATTTTGTCAGTTGTTTCCCGTCATCTTTCAGATAGAGATCCAAGTCCTGCAGGGGAGTTTCCAGGGCCCCCACATTTCAGTCTGTCTGCGAGCAGGTCCTGACCATGCGCTGGGCTGCTCTGCAGCGGTCACACCCCAGGGACAGAGACTCTGGCCTTCCTTCTGTCCTCAAGTGCCAGGCTGGTGGCTCTGGTCCTTCATGTTTGTCCACCAGGCCAGGAGCATTTTCCCCTGGTGAGATACTCCTCTCACTCAAGGCTCTGATTCCTAAGGATCTGTCATCCCCAAGGAGGTGAACTCCCTGTGGTATACATCCCTAGAGCGCCCTACGCCACCTCGCCATGTCCCTGTGACAACTGCCCAGTGGTCATCTTCTCAGCACACTGTGAGCTCCATCGTCCCACAGGATCACGACTATTGTGAAGTCGGCTCAGAGGAGGGCTTAGTCAATATTCACTGAAGGAACAAATAAGCAAATGGCTGAATAAAGAGCAAACACAGAATCAAAAGGAGGCTGCTAAAAAAATCCTTATTAAGTATCTTCTCATTCATTTTTGTTTTTTGGTGTTTTTTTTTAATGAATATGTATCACCTAACAGGCATGGCTCAGTGGTTGAGCATCAACCTATGAACCAGAATGTCAGGGTTCGATTCATGCCCTGGTTGCAGGCTCGATCCCCAGTGGGGGACATGCGGGAGGCGGCCAATCAATGATTATGTCTCCCTCTCTCCTTTCCTCTCTGAAATCAATAAAAATATTTTAAAAAATGAATATGTATTTAGTGTCCGCTATATGCCAGGAACTGCTTTAGGCACAGAAAAAAAAATGCAGCGGTAAATAAAATAGGCAAGAATTTTTGCTCTCATGGGGTAGCTTTTGTTCTAGTTAAAGGAGACAGATAATGAAAACAATAAACAAAATATGTAGTTTGTTAAAGGTGCTTAGCACCACTTTAGGGTGGTAAGGGGAGGAGGCAGGGGATGTTTCAACACTGTTCCTTTGCTACCTAAGACATGTCTGTATCCATGAATATTTTTTCTTTTTTATCCAATTCCCCTAATGGTGTACATTTAATTAGCTTTCTATTTTAATGCTATTTTAGCTCATTCCGGGATGATATATGGGTCAGGCATCATTTTTTTCTCCACCAACGTATTTCCTTTGGATAACTTCCTAAATGGGGAATTGTTTAATCAAAGTGTATATTTTAAGATCTCAAGATGTACTTCCATTTTGTTACCACAGATAATTTTGGAAATGTATTAGGCCATTTTAGCAAAAATTCTCGTACCAGGTTCATCATACCCTCAGCAGGGCAGAGAGCTATGTTGTTGGATTGTTCGCAGTTGTTATTTTCGTAGACGTGAGAATGGCACGTCAAGGTGGCTTTCGTTTGTACTTCTTGGGTTCTCCCATTTTTAGTTTTGAAATCTGATTGTCTGCATACAAAGCAGTGCCTCCTCGCCTGGTGGAAAGCATGACTGTTTTCTAAACTTTTCTTTTTTCTTTAATCTTTATTGTTGAAAATATTACAGAAGTTCCCATTTTCCCCCATTGATCTCTTCCAGCCGCTTCCATCTCCCCCTCCCCCAGGCCTTCACAGCCCCATTGTCTGTGTCCATGGGTTATGCATATATGCACACAAGTTCATTGGTTGATCTCTTCCCACCCACCCTCCCCTGCCTTCCCTCTGAGATTCCATAGTCTGTTCATGCTTCTATGTCTCTGGGTCCATTTTTCTTCATCAGTTTATTTTGCTCATTGGATTCCACATATGAGTGAGATCATGTGATACTTATCTTTCTCTAACTGGCTTATTTCACTTGGCTGACAGCGGTTCTCAACCTGTGGGTCGCGACCCCTGAAAATACATCCTGCATATCAGATATTTACATTACGTTTCATAACAGTAACAAAATTACAGTTATAAAGTAGCAACGAAAATAATTTTATGGTTGGGGGTCACCACAACATGAGGAACTGTATTAAAGGGTCATGGCATTAGGAAGGTTGAGAACCACTGGAGCATAATACTCTCCAGGTCCATCCATGCTGTTTCAAATGGTAAGAGTGCTTCCTTTTTATTGCCGCATAGTATTCCATTTTGTAAATGTACCACAGTTTTTTTATCCACTCATCTGCTGATGGGCACTTAGGCTGTTTCCAAGGCTTAGCTATGAACATAGGGGTGCATACATCCTTTCTGATGAGTGTTTCAGGTTTCTTAGGATATATTCCTAGAAGTGGGATCACTGGGTCAAATGGAATCCCATTTTTATCTTTTTGAGGAATTTTTCAACCAGAGAGCAGAGACTGCATCTAAGACCAAACAGGAAAGTAGATTCCACAAAACAATCAGACAGTTTTTCCCCATTGGAACAACTAGATCATGAAAGCTGCTAGAATTAAAATCTGCAAAACACTAGTAGGGCTCTAAAGGCAACCCTGCCATGTAGGCACCAGGTCAGATACGAATCAAGTACTTGAGGCAAAAGAGCAAAACTCCCATACAATGCTCAGGACTAAAGTTTGCAGGTTCCTAAGAGCTCACAGAACATCAACACGCGTTGACCCATTGAAGACTGGCCCTCAAAGGTCATGGTTGTTGCCCTTTAATTACCTTTGCAGAGTAAAGATTTTGCGGTTTACAGACTGGAGGCTTGATTAGTCAGATTATTTCTGTATGGCTGAATAAATTGGTAAGTAAAGGCTTTTTCAATTAATTATTTAATTTTAAAAATTAGACTAAGTAGCTATTTAGATCATTCCTGATTCAATCTCATTCTTTTTTTTTTTTTTTTTTTTTATAAAATATTTTATTGATTTTTTTACAGAGAGGAAGGGAGAGAGATAGAGAGTTAGAAACATCGATGAGAGAGAAACATCGATCAGCTGCCTCCTGCACATCTCCAACTGGGGCTGTGCCCGCAACCCAGGTACATGCCCTTGACCGGAATCGAACCTGGGACCCTTCAGTCCGCAGGCCGATGCTCTATCCACTGAGCCAAACCGGTTTTGGCTCAATCTCATTCTTATGGAACCATAAGATGTAGTTGTTGTTGTTTTTTAAATTGAACATGGGCTCTAACAAATCAGATGTCTTTGAATTTTAACTTTACAAGAAAGTAGTTGAAAAGTTCAACTGATATTCAATTTACTGTTAAATATAGGACACTCTGAACAATTTATGCTTTTCTAATTACCTGGCATATTTTTTTTCTTTTGATATCAATGAGATACTATGTCTTTTGGTTTCCACTAGATTTCATGTATTCATATTCCTTTTTTTAAAAAAGTGACATAATTTACATATTATAACCATCACCTTTATATGTGCAGTTCTATGAGTTTGACACATCAGTTTATAAATAATGGAACAGCCACCTGCACCAAGATGCAGACCCTTCCATCTCCTTCAAAAATGTCCTTATCCCCTTGGCAGCCTCTCCCTCTGTGTTCAGCCCCTGGCAACTACTGATCAGTGTTGCCTTGTCCAGAATCCCGTGTACCTGGAAGCAAACAGGATCCAGTATTTTGAGTATGGCTTCTTTCATCTAGCAGAATGCATCTGAGATTCATTTAGGTGTTGCGGGTATCAGTCCTGTATTCCCTTTTATTGTGAAGTAGTTCCATGGATGTCCCATGGTGTGTATCCATTTATTACTTAAAGTACATTTGAGTTGTTTAAATTTAGAGAAATTGTGATCTAAAGCTGCTATAATCATTCAGGTACAGGTGTTGGGTGATCATGATGTTCATTTATCTTCTAAATACATAGGAGTGCATTTCTGGGTTGTCCATTGACTTATGGGAAGTTTCCAAATAGCTGGGCATTTTTCACTCCCACTGGCCGTATATGAAAACTCTGGCTGTTACACGTGCTCATCTGCTCCTGCTATTGTCTGATATTTTTATTTTTAGCCTTTGTTTTAGGTGTGTATCAGTATCACATTGCAGATTAATTTTCATTTTTCTGATGATTAATGAACAAGAGGAACATTTGGGGGGCTTATTTGCCATTCATATTTTGGGGTAGAATATTTTTTTATGTTTTATTGAGTTAGAGGCTTTCTTATTATTGAATTTGTAGATCAATTTATATATTCTGGACACAAGTTCTTTCTTTTTTTGCCAATATTTTGTTTTAGCCCATGACGTCTTTTAATTTTCTAAACAGTAATTTTGCAAAGCAGTTTTTCAACGTGAAGAAGTTCAGTTATATTCCTTGTTAACAGTGTGTGTGTATGTGTGTGTGTGTGTGTGTGTGTGTGTGTGTGTGTTCCTACCTCTTTTTACTCCTTGCACCACCCTCAGTGACCATTGTGCAATAGGTCTGTTTGGTCTACTTCACTAAGCACACGTAGTTGCCACTCCATCTCCTTAGCATGAAGAGAGTAAGAATTATGACATGGAATGAACATTGAACTGAGAATCACAATACCTAGATTCCTGTTTGGTCATTGATTTGCTATCAATCTCAAGCTTATTTTTTTAAATATAGTTGTATTGATTTCAGAGAGGAAGGGAGAGGGAGAGAGAGATAGAAACATCAATGATGAGAGAGAATCATTGATTGGCTGCCTTCTGCATGTCCCCTGCTGGGGATCGAGCCTGTAACCTGGGCATGTGCCCTTGACCAGAATCAAATCCAAGACCCTTCAGTCCACAGGCCGATGCCCTATTCACTGAGCCAAACCGGCGAGGGCTCAAACTTATTATTTAAAATCTTTAGGCTCCCAGTTCTTTATCTACCCATTAGCAATGAAACTCACCTTACTCATCTCAAGAAGGGTGAGGACAAAGTGAGATAAAAGATACAAAATCACTTGCAAAATACTGGAAGGATCGCACATGCACAGGACATCATTAAGAGACATTTTTCTCTTCAAGAACCTCCCTTCAACTTTGACAGATAGGACCCCGCATTACAAAGGTTCCTCTGTAACTACAAATACAAAGCTCCGAGATATTTTGTGTGCCCAGTGCTTCTCTCTTTTGGTCTAGAATATCCTTTGGCCACTTCAAATTTTCTATCCATGCTCTTATATCAATTTTTTTTAATTCCATGCACTGTATTTTATACTGGATAATCATTAGACTGAGTTTCAGAAACTGGATTTTTATAATTTTTAAATTTTCAAAAAGAAACGCTCTAACCAGCAAGAGAATTGAATGAGATTCCTTCCTTTGGACATTTGGCAGAAACATCTACTTTCATGAAATAGTGGTGTTATTCAACAATGGGGCATGATATTTTTCTTCTCCCTCTCAAGGGAGGAAATTGAAGTATAGCAGAAGATTAAACATTCTCTAGGACGTGGATGGTCCCTTTTCTAGTAAAACTAGATAAAGAAAAGAATATGTCAGTGAGCAAGAATATTTGTGGTTAGGGATTAGATCTGTAAGTTTCTAAATATTGAAACCATCTAGGAAAGGAATAAATTTTTAAAAGGCTTAGTCTGCATAACCATAGAGAGTTGATAATTTGTCATTTCATAAAAATTTTAATTTATTTGTTTAACATTTTGAATTTTATAACATTTAAAAGGCTTCTCTACACGTTATGTAGCTTGACTTTGGTAAAATTACTCTTTAGTCTATTTTGGGAAATAAGTAAATCTTACACTGAGCTTGTGTGATAAACAAATAGCTCAAATCCAGAATAATTGTTTTATAATGAAGGTCAAATCATGTCACTGCTCTGGTCAATGGCTCGCTCAGAATGACAGCCAAAGTCTTTACAAGGGCTGATGCCTGGCCCCCTCCCCGCTCTCTAATGTCACCTCCTGTCACTCTCCCCTCTTGCCCGCCCCACTCCAGTTGACTGGCCTTCTGTTCCTCCTTCATGTCAGCCCTGTGTCCTCGCTGGTGCATCTGCCTGGGGGGCTCTCTCCCCAACTATTACATAGCTCATTCCTGGTCCGGGACCAGCTGCAGCATTTGCTGGGCCCAGTATGAGATGAAAATGTCTTTTGTTAAATATGATTAAGAATCTTAAGATGGCAACCACAGAGCATTAAACCAAGTGTGGCTCCCCGTAGGACTGTATGGTGAGCACACCCCTGAAGCCTGCGGCCTGGCCGGGCTCCTTGCTCTCTCATGTTTCTGTTCCAAAGTCACCTTATTTTATAGAAGTTGTCCCTCTGTCCATTCTATATGAACTAGTTACCCTCTTTGATGATTAATTGATTATGTTTCCCAGTGGAATATAAAGTCTATACATTTTATACCAACCAGAGCATAGAACATGCCCAGCACATAGCAGCCACTGCAATATTTGATGATCAAATGAACAAATGAGTAAACAAAACGTAATGGAAATCTAAAGCCATAGGAATGAAGAAAAAATATCGTGCTAAGCGAAATAAGATGGAAAAAGCCAAGAAGCATATGATGTGATTCATATGTGGGACATAAACCTGAAAGCAACAAATAAACAAACAAGACCATCAAAAACACACAGATTTTGAAATAGGGAATGTAGAAACTATTTGCATGTGTGGGGAGGGGCCAGATTTTAAATCTGAAATGTAGGAATGAGGAGCTTTGACATTGGCTGGGCTGGGACTGGGCATTATTTAAAAATAGTGATAAAACTGCATCAGAAATCTTTCAGTGGGAGGGATTAATGTGGATTCTGAGGGAAAAAGCAATTTATTTTTTTTGCTGAAGAACACAATGTGTCCTGGCCTCCATGACTCCTGTGCTGCCACCAGTGTAGGGGCGTTCCAGCACGTCCTTCCATGACCTTATGTAGCAGTGTCAGATTCTTTCAGGAGACTGTATGATATAATAATCTAACCTGGCTGGCGTGGCTCAGTAGTTGAGCATCAACCTATGGACCAGGAAGATTCCTAGTCAAGGAACATGCCTGGGTTGTGGGCTCGATCCCCAGTAGGGCATGTGCTGGAGGCAGCCGATCAACGATTCTCTCTCATCATTGATGTTTTTATCTCTCTCTCCCTCTTCCTTCCTCTCTGAAATCAATAAAAATATATTTTTAAAAAAACAAATAATAATCTAGACAGTTTAAACTATTTTTTGCACATTTTGGGTTTAAAAATGAGATGCCTTTTTGTCTTTAGTCTTCCTTTTCATGATGGTTGAGTTATGAATATATATGGTCTCAGAAAACCATCTTTTCCTGGGGTGTGGGATGGGGGGAAGTAAGAGTAGCTAGAATTCTTACAAATAGCTTATTATGCAGTTTGGGTAACTTGACCATTTAAACTCTTAAGTAGGTCATCCCAATGCGCTTATCTGGGCCCACAGGCTGTTATATGTTAGTTCTTTAAAGAGAGATAGCAGTGGAAATATGGAGGCTCCTGAGCCTTCATGTCTGACTCCTTGCTAGGACATGCTAGGGTGTCTATTGTTGAATCATTGTGAAACACAGAATCCTCATTTAATACACCAGGCTCTTATTTTGTATTATTAATTCCAAAAATCATGAAGAAATGTTCTGATCATAAATTCTCTTGGCATAGATGATCTAAAAAACACAAAACATTAAAATGCCTTCTGGCTCCATATGTTTCTATGTTGAAAAATATTTGTTTTCCAAATCTCAGCCTCTCTCTGTTTGGGTCAATAATTGTGCACATTATTTGCTTTGTAGTTTGTTTTTCATGTCCATTTTGCTTGAGATAATATCCTGTGTCTTTTTATTGTTCTGATTCATTTTTCCTCTATTCACTGTGTTCTTCAGAAAAAATAAATAAACTGCTTTTTCCCTCAGAATCCACATTAATCCCTCCCACTGAAAGATTTCTGATGCAGTTTTATCACTATTTTTAAATAATGCCCATATTCTATGTGATAGACCCTAATCATATAAAAATAAGCAGAGGCTTGCCCAGCTGCTATGCTCAGCATAATCCCTTGCACCAAGAGGTCACTGGTTCAATTCCCAGTCAGGGCACATGGCTGGGTTTGGGGCACAATCTCCAGCAGGGGGTGTGCAGAAGGCAGCTGATTAATGTTGATGTCTCTCTCTCATCAATGTTTCTATCTCTCTTTCCCTTCCTCTCTCTCTCTCTCTCTCTCTCTCTCTCTCTTCCTCTCTCTCTCTCTAAAATCAATAAAAACTTATAAAAAAATAAGCAGAGGCAAAGTGAACCGAAAATGAGATGCAATATAGATGCCAAGAACAAGGCTGTAGTCTTGGTGCATTGAATAAGGACAGGCTTAGGAGTCCTGAACATCTCAGTGCTGAGTATCAAGCTTCACTGTTGAAGCTTTGACATCCCCAGAAACCCAATTTCTAGGGGCAAGGATTCTCATTCCTGACTCGGCAGCCCAGGTTATAATAGTTAGAGACACGTGGACGCAGGGAGCCTAGTCATCAGAAAGACAAGTTGGGCAGAGTTTAGTGAATGAAAGATGTTATAACTGAATGTTTTATGGCTTAGACAGTGAGAACAAAATTAGAAGGAAAAGCACCATATTATATATCATATATATAAAGTAGGTTACTGGTATGCAGGGAGCATCAGAGAAGCAGGTCAATCCACAACATCCCATGAATAAATTTACACGTAGATTCAAGGATGCCAGGGATTATTCCCTGCCCATGAAAATCCCTCCTGCCCTCCCTCCCTCCTTCCCTCCCTTTCTTCCTCCTTCCCTCCCAAAGGTTTGAATAAAAGCATAAGAAATCTTCCTACAATAGCACATTGAGATAAATTTGACCACCCGATAGAAAAAAAAGACCTCTGTGGTAGGTCTGTACCTAACCCCAACTATTTCACCAGCCAGCTTGAGTAAGCTTCTCTTAGACCCTCCAGACCAGCCCTTCCATAATTACCTGGTAGACATCCTATGGACAGAAGAAGCCCTCTCAAATTTTAAAGCACAACATTATGAGGCATAAGAAAATAGTTACCATTTTAAGCTACTAAATTTTTAATTAATTTGTTACATAAATGCATAACTGAAAATGAATTTTGTTCTATTGTCACAGAACCCTAAAGCATGTGACATTGCCTTTGGGGCCAAGAAGTAAATGACAGGTAAAAGAGCCCGGTGGAGACCCTTGGTGAAATGTGGAAGGACAATGGGAAAAGTGTGTTTGGAGGCTGGAGAATGGCATGTGCCTCCTATTTTCACCTGTTTGGGTGAGAATGTCGAGTATCTTTATCCCACTTGACTGTCCGGCCAGCACAGGTTCAGTACTTGCCATGGGCCCGATGTGGTCTCAGAGGTCAACATGCCGACACGTTTGTTTTCCCTCACACTTTGCTTCCTTTTCCGTTTCCCACATGAGTTATTCTGAATATCAGCCCTTCCCTCAGGCCCCTATCTCAACGCTAGCTCTTATTCTTCACAGATGAGTCTGCCTCATTCTTCACTATAGAAAAGGAGAACTTCCTCATTTAATCCATGGCCAGTGTTTCTATTGCTACCTAGACACTGTTCTCTCTCTAATATATACTTTCAAACCTCATGTGTCTTCTGAATGTGAGAGTCTACATTCCAACTGGCTATTCATCTTGAATGTATATCACACACTTCGAATTAAGCAGGATCACCCTCATCGGCTCCTGCCATCACAAGCTCTGCCTCACACTGACGCCTAGGCACACACAGGGACAACAATTATGTGCTTTAGAAACTTTGGTGCCATGTATAAATTTAACTCCCTCTCCTTCCCTGTAAAATTCAGTAATATTTAACCTGTCCCTCATTTTTTATTGATTTTCTAAAGAGAGAGGAAGAGAGAGGGAGGGAGAGAGAAACATCCATGTGAGAGTGAAAAATTGATCAGCTGCCTCCTACATGACCCCTACTGAGGACTGAGCCCAAAACCCAGATACGTGCCCTGACTGAAAATTGAACTCCAACAACCTTTCACTGCAAGGGAGGGTGCCCAACCAACTCAACTGGCCATAGACTGTCCCTTTAAATATTTCTGAAATCCACTTCTCTTACTTGACTCAGACCCTGCTCAATTCTTCCCATGACACTTACAATGCCCTTTTAAAGAATCTCCTGGTTTCTAGTATCTCACTTTTTTCAATCCAACTAGAATTCTCTTTCTAGAACCCAAATAAAACCATCTCATTTTCCACCTAAAAATTCCATTACCTCGACCAATGAGTCTCACAGATTTTTGGGTGTCATTCCCAGAGTATCTGATCCAGTCTGTCTGTTTGGGAGCCCAGAAATGTGCACATCTAACCAGTTCCCTGGTGCTGCTGCTGCTGGCCAGGAAACCACACTTGAAAATTACTAGCCTGAACCATTTTTCTTTAAACCTGTTTGATTTGAAATTCTTCCAAGAATAAACACTTCAGTGCAAACTCTGACATATGTATATGCCTACTTATTTATGAATTATATAGGTGTTCTAATGCACTAGCCTAGTAGGTATATTATGAAACATTCTCAAAGTAATCATTAAAAAGATGACACAAAACAAATAGAAAATTCAAGAATATTCCTCCTGCATCCAAATGTATACGCTACAGCAGAGGCTTCTGGGAGGAACAAAGATTAAGAATAAACCTGTGACCTGTTATATAAAGTCCTATATTCTTTGTCTTCCTGGTCACTTATAGTCAGCCTGTTTGCTCTCTAATTCTGGCTCCAGGCCATAGCTCACAACCTTAAGAAATGTCCTTTACTTCTCTAAGCCTCTATGTCTTCCTTTAAAAAATTGAGATAATATTGGTAACTACCTCATGGGATTGCTTCTAGGATGAAATAAGTCATATGCATAAGTGTGCCTAATATATAATAAATGCTTGATTAATGCTGACTGTTATGATTGCTCCTAGTTAGACACCTTATGCTATAACCATGTTGGTCAGTTTCCTGAATAAGCATCTATGCCTCAGTGTCTTTGCTTGTGTCATATCCTCTCCCTGGATTATACTTCCTTCATCTCCACTTGGTAATATCCATCTCATCTTTCACAGCGCAGCTAAAAATGTTATGTCCCCTGTGAGAACTTACCCGAACCTCCTGGTGTAATTAATTGCTCTCTTCTCTGTGTCCCCATAGCACTTTCGCAAGCCTCTGACTATGGCTTTCTACAATGTATTATGTACAGTTGCTTACATGGCATTTCCTCCAATATTGTGAGCTCCTTGGTGGTAATAACAATGCCTAGTTGACCTATGCATTCATCACATCACTCAAGAAAATGCTTGGCACATAGCAGATGCTCAGTACTCATTGCAAAAGAGGGCAAGGACATGCAGGCGACGATCCTACCCCAGCAGCATAGCCTAGCCTGTGAGCTATGTTCAGCCGCAGATGGTGTCTTACCCAGGTGACTCCCATGTCAGCCCCACTTTCCCTGGCCCCTTGGCCAATGAGGCTGTGATATCATAAAAGATCAACATTTGGTGTTTGTCCTGGGTTCAGGCACACAGCTCCTAAACCCCTTGGAATCTCCTGTGTGGTGAGTATCTTTTGCATGCTGATGAGATATCTGGTTCTGGGGGCTCCTGAATAGTTTCAGGATGAGAGTTGTTCACCAGAAAGACAAAGGCTTAGTTAGAAACTTGGCAATTTCAGTCCCACCCCCCAAACTTCCAGGAAGGGGAGAAGCACTGGAGATTGAGTTTAATCACCAATGGCCAATTTTTAACCAAGCATGCCTGTCCAAGGCAACCTCCATAAAAGCTCCTGAACAACAGGATTCCGAGAGCTCTGGGTTGGTGAAAGGTTCCATGAGCTGTGAGGGTGGTGCCCCACCCCCCCAATTACACAGGATAGAGGCTCTGCACTCAGGGCCCCTCTGGATTTCACCCTGAGTACCTCTTTATTTAGCTGTTCATTTGAATCTTTCATAATAGCCTTTCTAATAAACAAGTAAACATAAGTGTTTTCCTTCATTTTATAAATTGTCTGGCAAATTATCAAAACCGAGAAGGGGGTTGTGGAAACTGCCCACTTACGGACAGCTGGTCAGAAATCCAGGTGGCATTATGAGACCTGGATGGGCGTGGGGGCAGTCTCATGATCTGTGGGGTCGGCGTTAGCTCTAGGCAGTTAGTGTCAGATAGAATTAAGTTGTAAGACATCCAGTTGATGTCTGCAGAGCTGGAGAATTGGTTGGTATGGGGGGAAACCCACCATTTGGTGTCAGGATGTGAGTAAAAGCAGTTCCAGTTCCAAGGGGCCAGTGAGGTTCATCTGGGAGTCTGCAGTTGTCTGATGGAAATATGCCAGCCAACCTAAGAGGCACCATACCTGGAACTACACCCTAATCGGCCCAACATGCTGTTCACCTAAACACTATGTCCACAAATGGTGATGAACAGAGCTTATTTGAATGAATTGATGTCTCAATTATTCTCCCTGGTTTCGATCATTTCATGGCCTTGGGATATAAAAATACGAATGCCTTTCCTCAGTATGAAAGCTGCCCCCAACCCCATGGTTGAGATTGCCCAAACTCCCAAGGCCCTGATGCCTTGTAATTATGTTCCCCTTGAGCCAACTCCTGCCTCCTCCACTGCAGTAGGTCCCCGTGCACATCCACCCCCACCTGAACCAGGGCAACATGTGTGGGTCTGAGCTCCCTGCTCACCAGCATCATAGTGGTTGTCCTCAGGGATCATCTGCAATTCTTTTAGAGTTGGTACCTGGGTCCCTGCGTGGACTTGCTCTTTGTCAATCCTTCCTGCCACCTGCATGAAAGAAAAATTGGAACCAAATTACACCGACATTTTAACAAACCGATCAAACCCTTCCACCCCCTGCTGACCTGTAACATTGTCACCTCCCTCTGCCCAGACGCCCCCCTCAGTGGAGCTCTGCTTCCATGTGCACAGGATTCCTGGGCTATTTCGATGTGAAAGAAAAGCTGGTGTCACGTTGCATCACGTATATTCTTAAACCATAGCACACAGCATAAGTGAGCCAGATATGCCCTTGTCAACTCTAATGAAAGAAGAATATCAGACCCATTAAAAGGCTAAAGTCCAATCACCCTTTGGTGCTTTTCCTTCTCATCAGCAGAAAAAAAAATGCTCATTAATCCTAATATATTTGCTTTCAGGCATGAACTAGGAGATCTGAACAGAAATTTCATTTGTAATGAATACATTTTGACAGAAGAAGAATTATAATTCTACTGTTCATAATAATAATAAACCATATGAAGGGAACCCGAGGATTCTACATTCTCTAAGCTGTCAGGGGACCCAGGAGCCCCTCTGTCTAGGACATGGTCTTGTGATGCACCAGGAGCATCTGTGTAAACAGTGTGACTGTGACACCACGAGGCTGACCTTCTAACCAGCAGACCAGAATGCGTACATCTGTTACTGACTGGATCTGGTGATGAGGCCATGACGCTTCTGTTGAACAACCCTAAGAGCCTATTTATGAGCCTGTGTTTGGTTTACAGGGATACCTTTTCTGTGCAGGGAGATCATTGTAGGGATACGTGAGCAAGTAGGTAAGAAGCCACAGAGTCACCTTGGAACCCGAGATTCCAATTCTCCATGATTAAGACGTCAACATAATAAACAAGATCTTGTTTAGTGTAGCCTGTAAATTTCCCAGTATAGTGTAGCCTGTAAATTTCCCAGGAGAGAAAAACTTGGAGCTCTGCACACAGTAGGCACTTAAATATCTGTTCAATAAGTAGGTGAATAGGTTCAGCTTTGCCACTATTCATCACCATCCAACTGCTTCCCTTGTCTTAAAGATATAAGAGCTGCTCAACCCTATCCCACAACCATACTATAGACCAAGGGAAGGCCTCATGGAACTGCCATACCAGCTGTAGGATCCTCACTTTCAAAATCATTTAACATGTAACAATAGACTACTACATTTTTAAGCCCTGTACCTGGGTCTCTATTACCAATAGCCAAATACAGGTTGTTTGTTTGTTTGTTTGTTTGTTTTAGAGAGAGCAATGAAAGGAGAGGGAGAAAGAGAAAAAAACATTGATGAGAGAGAAACATTGATCAGCTGCCTCTTGCACACACCCCTCACTGGGGATCAAGTCCGCATCCCAGGCATTGCCCTGACCGGGAATCGAACCCGTGACCTTTTGGTGCATGGGATGACGCTCAATCCACTTAGCCACACTAACCAGGTGCCAAATACAGTTTTCAATTGATCCTGACATATACTACTGCTTCCGCTTCACAGATAAACCAGCTCAGGGAGATTGAGATGCTCGCACTAACATACACAGCTAGAAAGCAAGAAGCCAGGCTTTACACCCTGGTCTCTTGACAGAAAAGTCTTATTCTTCCCAACGTGCCCACGACTGTAGTGGCCATGAATCAATAGAGCAATTAGAATTGTTATGTCTATTGTAATATTGAGTTAGAAAAAAGGATTTGGCTTCAATAGATCAGAGAGAAAAGAAATTAGAAGGAGAGCCTGTGTGGAAATGTGTGTGGAGAGCTGCCAGGAGAGAGGCCAGCCAAGAAAGGATTTAACACAATTGCTTATCAAATGGGCAAAGGACAGGGCATGCAATTCACAAGCGAGGACACACAATTAGAAGACAAATGGGGAAAGCATTTTATTTCTGTAGGTCCCAAGGAAAGGCGAACTGAAACAACAGTTTTATGCCTTCCAAAGCAACAAAAATGGCAGACTCCGTGTTTCCATGGCGCTGCAAGGCCCATGCACAAATGGACCCTGGAAATATAATTTGGGAAATTACTATAATTTGAAAATATAATTTGGAAAACCCTTTCGAAACAAATTGTCAAGAGTCATGCAAATGTTTATGCCCTTTATCTTAAAGAAAATATCTGAAAGAAAGGAATGTTGATATATAAAGAGGCAAACCATAATAACATTCAAAATGCCGAAGTTTAAAATGAATGAAAGATGAAAGTGCCCGTAAGCAAAAGGATGTTTATGTTATGTGGACAATTAACGTGGTGGGATATTATAGTTAGGCTCAGGTCCAGTCCCTTCTGGTCTAGACATTGCAATTGATTTGTTCCTCTTCTTCAGTTTTATCCTCTCCAATCTAGGCCTCACCCTGCCACCAGAGGGGTTGTAGGACTACGGCACCCCTATCACCTTCCTGGTGAAGCTCCCCTGTTCTTAGCAAGGCCTTCAGGGCCCCTGTGAGCTCTGCTGCACCTGCCTCTCCAGCCTCATTTTTTGCGTGGGCCCCACCTGCAGGCTTCTGTTCCTATGCACTACACACAACATAAACACATTCATTTCCGGAATAAGCATCAATGTCTGCGGATGTTGTAGCCTCTACCTGGAATATCCTTGCTTCATCTCCACGTAGCAAAATCCTTATCATCTTTCTCTACCCAGATGACAAGGTGGGCTTTGCTCATGCATCTTCCGAACTAGTGGGGCCTTATCTGTGCAACAAGTGCCAGTTTGCCTTCAAGACTGAGCTTCCTTAACTGGCTGTTTGTAAAGATTTGTTTGATTTCCTATATCTGCATTGCCAGGTTGAATCAACCATGCTTTCCTTAGGGCCTCCAATGAAACCTGTATAGATGTTTATCAGAGCTCCTGTCATTTCTTATTGCAGGTATTTTTGCATATGTCTCTCTCTCTCTCTCTTAAACTCCTCGAGGTCATGAGCACATCATCATAACCAATCATATCAGCATCTTATTCAGCAGCATTTACTTAACACTCAGTATATGCCAAGAACTTTGCTTGTTATCTCCATATCTCATTAAAATTTTACAACTCTAATAAAGTATGTTGTTAATTAGTCTCAATATAAAATATGAGGTAACTGAGGCTCAAAGAAATTAAGGCACAAATAAACAAAGAGCATTGCCAACCATGATCTATTTGATTCCAGCTATCTACCCAGCATATGGTCTCATTCACTTTTCTAACATACTAGCTGACATATAAGAGATGCTCAATAATTGTCCCAAAAATAAAATCATGTGGCAATATGGGTAAGTGTTTACAGCGCACAGAATAAAGCAGCAGGTAAAATGTATCTACACATTGATTACAACCCAATGAAAGCTGTGTGTGTGTATTTGACAGGCTGCATGGGAACCCAGCCACAGCAGAGGTCAATTTATTAGAAAAACAAAGAATTCTGGCAATTTTAAAATCATTTTTGCCCTTGCATACTATTCCTAAATTATTTACCAAGACGTTTGCTCATGAGAGGCTAGCTCAGTAGGGTTCTACCATCAGAGCTCCTGAGACCATTTTGTGTCAATTGCCCAGAGGAAGCCAGAAAGCAGAGGTCCTAACTGGTTAGTTGCTGAATGTTGCTGGTGGAAACTGTGTGCACATCGGCAGGCCAGAAATATTGACAAGTAATAAGAAGAAGTGATGCCCATTTCCTTTTGTGCTGAATCACCATCCACAAAGAGGACTCCACAAGACCTTGATTCTGCCTGAGAAATAAATGAAACCAGAATTTCTCAGCACCATTTCATGGTAGTAAATTCCAAAGATGCATCTCCAAGTAAGCACTCCACCTTCTCAAAAGAACGTACTGAAAGAGGAGGAGAGAAAAGACAAGAAATGAAAGGAAAGAGGAAGGGAAAAAATAATCTGTGATTTAACCAAGAAAGGAAAGAGGCAGATGAAAACTCAGATAAATCCACCCATTGGTTCTCTGAAGAGCCGCCCCTGAAAG
Source organism: Myotis lucifugus (assembly GCF_000147115.1). NCBI lineage: Eukaryota > Metazoa > Chordata > Mammalia > Chiroptera > Vespertilionidae > Myotis > Myotis lucifugus. The sequence continues at coordinate 1,471,018 of NW_005871142.1, read as the reverse complement.
TTTGCGTTTCAGAAGGGAAGGCACTGTTTCATTTCACCCGTAGAACAGGACAGACGATGGCGCCACTAATGGAAATCAAGAGGAGCAGGTTCTTGGGGAAGGCATATAAGCCCGTAAAGAGGACTCGATAAATGTGTTTGTACAGACCATGAAATGAAAGCATCTTATTGGTTGAGTTTCAGTTCCCAGCAGGACATTTTTCATGGCCTGCCAAAATTCGGAACGCCTCCTCTCCAGGGGCAAGACGACATTTCAGTAAACTTTCTATTTCAATAAGACAGAAATTGCAAGTCAGCAGGAAAGCAAGCCAGGCTCCACAGTTTCCTTAGTCTTGTATTCCCAGTCGAAGCAGGGCCCAGAAATAGCCAGGGTACACCTGCCCAGCTCCTCCCGTCCGCCCAGGGAGATTTATGACAAGGGGATTTCTCAGGTGTCCAAGTCATGCCGGCCTCTCTAGCTCCAAATATGTTGGGTGCAGATGGGAAGGAGTTTGCTTGCAGCAGGGCTGAGGCAGCCTGAACAAAACCATGGCACGTTCTCAACTGAAGGGTCGATCCCTTTGCATTGCTTCTTGGGGCAGCAAAGATGGGTGCTTGGTGGCACCCAATTATTACTTGGGATCCCAGGGTCAGCATTATTCATATGTTTATGTGAAAATATGAAAAAAATAAGACAGCATAATTTCCAAACAAAGAATAATTTTTTTCTTTTTACTTTTTAAATAAATCTTTATTGTTGAAAGTATTACATATGTCCTCTTTTTCCCCCATCAACCCCATCCAACTCATCCCCACCCCCCATCCCAGGCCTTTACCGCCCTATTATCTGTGTCCATGGGTTATGCATATATGCATACAAGGTCTTTGGATGATTACCTCCCACTCAACCACCCTCCCCCGCCTTCCCTCCAAGGTTCGGCATTCTGTTCCATGCTTCCATGTCTCTGGATCCACTCCGTTCATCTGTTTATTTTGTTACTTAGATTCCACATATGAGTGAGATCATGTGATACTCAAACAAAGAATAATTTTAAGCAGGAAATTTGGAATCATATTGTGATCTTGCTTGTGGCCAAAGTTGACCTTCATGAAAGATATTGCTTCATCTCTGGGGAGAGACACACTGATCATTGCATTACTACTTAGAAACAATATTCATATACTTTCATCCCATTTGCTTCCACAAGCAGGAAAAAAATTGTTTAATGGAGGGATCTCTGGGTCTCAGCCCATGAGTAGATTTTCCTACGGTGACTGGAAAGATGAGCTTGAGAGCGTAGACTGAGGGAAGGCGGGGAGTACTCTGAGACTGCGGCCCCTTTGAGAGCTGTCATGCACCCCTTTGCAATTGTAAGGGAAGAGCAACCCTTGTCTTACAGGGACTGAGGCTTCTCTCCATCCCTCAGCACCCCACCTCTTCCTTTTCCCTTCCTCTATAAGTCAACAGGAAAAATAACATTCCTGAAATAAGAGATTTATTTCTCATCAAAACAGAACCTTCTTTTATGTAGCTACCCATAAGCTTCCTTGCTGAAGCACTGAATTCAAAAGCAGCTATAAGTAAAAAGAATTTGCTCTTATCATAAATAAAAGATTGTATATGCGAACTTATTTGCAGTAAAACCTTACGATAAAAAAATATAATTTATACCCTAGTTTCTCCTGTGTATTTTATGTAATATCCTAGTAAAATATTTTCATTTTACAACATGTACCTATTAAAACCATTCCTTATAAAACTGTCGGCATAAAATAAAATACAAAAACTGGAAGGAAAAAGCAGAGGAAAAGAAAATATATCACAAAGAAGTGATGAAAGGCAACAGGAAGATGCGTATGGAAATCCTCCCAGTGAGACATAAATAACAGTCCTATGGAGGCAGTGGAAGGTGCTGATAACTAAGTAGGATCTTTTAAGGTGAGAAATACTTCAATCCCTCTTAGAATGCCATTCTTCTCTCTATGCTAACAAGGAATTCGAGCACAGTGAAATTTGCAGACAGGACCTTACTAGCGAGATAGACGGAGTCTACAAAACAAGTCAATTAAAAAGAAAGGGTCCTGAAAGTGACAAATATTGTCTCTGAAAATGCTGCCCAACATTTGATTGATGTTTACTCTGGAGGAAACAGATGCTCCTCCCACCTGCAAGGGAGTTGCAGCCTGTTAGCCAAGGACCCCTTCAATCCAACTAATTAGATCTGTCAATCTTGGTTAAGTTGCAGTTATTATTTACTTTTAAACAGTCTCAAATGCACAGAAAATTTGCAAGAATAAAAAGAACTCCAGATACTCTCCCTCCGTATTCTACGATTTAATATTCTTTTGTACATATATTTAAATTATTAAATATTTGAAGTATATATTTAAATTAAGAGTGAGTTGTTAATTTATGATACACATTGACCCCTAAAATGCCAGTGTGTATTATGTGGGGGCACTCTCATCTGTAATCTGGGTAACAGAAGGAAAATAATATTTAATACTATTTAATCTATAGATCTTATTCAAATGTTGCCAATTGTCCCAAATGCCCTTAATTTTTTAGAGAATTAAATAATTAGAAAGGAAGAAAAAAGAGAATTCTGGTCCAGGATCCAATCCAGGATCACCCACTGCATTCAGTTTGGTCCCCCTTAATGTAGAGCAGTATCTTAGTCTCTTTGCTTTGTTTTATTTTATTTTTTACCTTTATTTTTTGTAGAGTACAAGCCAGTTATTTTGTAGGATACCTTGTTTTGGTCTGATGTTTCCTCATGATTATATTTGGGTTACACACGTTTGGCAGGAATGGCACAGAGGCGACGAGTCTTTCTCAGCGCATCATATCAGGAGGCATCTGCTGATTTGTCTCCTAAATGGTGATCAGGTTGATCACAATTTTCAGATGGGGTCTCCATCATAAAATCACTATTTTTCCCTTTGTAATGAATAAGTGGAAATACTTGGAAATTAAGTAAATAGCCTGTTCCTCATCACAATTTGTATACCATCGTTCCAGCATCTATTGGTGACTCTTGCCTAAATCATTCATTACTGTGACAGGTGCCAAGTGCGAAGGGGTAGAGCAGACTCTCTGTGGGATCTGATGGTTTAATTTTTGACTCAAAAAATAAAGCTGTACCTATTTTTACCACATTCTATACAAAAATAAAGATCAACCAAATTGTCTAATGGGGACTAGAGAGAACATAGGATCCATTTTCTGTGCACCAATAATTCTCAATGGAAATGTGAGGATTTTATTGCTATCAAAAAAGTCATAGATTTAGAAAAGTTGAGAAACACTATATAGGATGTTTTCCTTTTGAGGAAAATTAACCTCCAGTTTAGAAAATAGAATGGCAGTTTTTCTCATAAGGAATTGTTCTGTTTTTGTGTGAAGACATTTTGAATTTTGTAACCAACCAAGTTTTGCCTTTTGACAACACCTGCTTGAAAACCAAGAGCCTAGACTGTGTTTAGTTCATCATGATACATCCTTACGTTTACATTTGCAGGCTCATTTCTGGACCATTTAATGTTGCCAGCTTTCATTCTTCTTTTGCTTAATTAACAATGAGCATCTGATTTTATTAGGTATTTTTGTAGCCAGATAGAAACTTTGCAGACTAAGATAGGCATACAAACTAATTAATTAAATAGTCTATTCTTTCTTTGTCTCATCAGTTGCTGTTTCAAATCTCCAGAATCAATCAAATATCTTATTGTTAAGGCTACCTTATTTTGTTTCATTTGGCGTGCCATGTTGGAGGAGGGGACCAGTGAAAAAAAATGCACAAAAAACATTAAACCAGTGCCATTGGTTAATTCAGTGACCATGTTTTCCAACACCCTAAAATAACATCACTGATATTGCTTGTCACCTGGAATTGGTCCTTCCTAGTCCAGATAAAGGAGAACTAACTGAGGCATTAGAAGGAACAGCCAGAAGGAATTTGGCCTCTGCCATAGACCAGCTGTGTGACCTTGAATACATTTATTCCACTCTCTGAGCTTGAGATTCCTTGTTAAAAAATGGGAACAAGAGGACCTGAACAACCCAATTGTTGGAAAACCCGATAGGAAAGTGCTTCATGAACAGCAAGAAAGCCAAGGATTCCTCATCATACCGTCTAGTAAGATAATCAGACCATAAACAAGCGAACAGATACACAAATAATTTCAGGCCATGGACAAAGCTATGAAAACAAAATGGAGTGAGAGATTGGAGAATGAAGGTGGGGAGGATGATTTTAGAGGGAATGGCCTAAGGAGGCCTCTGAAAAGAGTGGATATTTAATCAGAGACTCCAATAAACGAGAAACAGAAAGCTATGCAGAGATGACAAGAGCACCTGAAGCAGAGATAACAACCCAAAGGCAGGAAGCAACTTGATGTGGAAGTGCACAAGGCCAGTGTGGCTAAGGGTGCTTGCACAGGGCTAGCGTGGCCCGTGCGAGATGGGCCAGGGAGGCGCAGCCTTTGCCAGCCAGCCTCTCTGCAGCCTTAGCATGAAGATCATGGGCTCTTCAAGTCCAGCCTGGGCACACCTCCCGGTCTGCCTCTTACCGTCATGGTGGAGGTACTTCACCCCTCGGCCCTGCAGCTTCCTCGAATATGAAACAGACATAATAACAGCTGCCACTTCACAAAATTGTGTAAGAATTGAATGGGATAATGCTTAGCACAGGTGTGCTCTCAAGAAGCATTAGCTATTACTTTTGGGTCCACTCAGACTTCTCCGTCAATTGAACAGCCGTGGCCCTCACAGAGTAAACCATGCCACGCAGGTTCAAGGATATTTTATAAAACTTTTCTGTTATGATAAGAAGTCAACTCTTCAAGGATAGAAAACAGGTCTGCTTTGACTCCATGGCACCTAGCCCAGAGCTGCACACAGTAGGTGCCCGATGAGATATCTAAACTGAGTAAATATCGGTGAAAGATGGTTCCTGACAGTAGTAACAAGCCAGCCACGGAATGCAGGCAGGAAATTGGGCTCCCCAGTGCCCGGCTCTATGCAACATTCACAACGGGCACAATTTGTTTTTAAACTCAAGCTGTGTGAAATGTGTCTAGATCATCCTAACATATTCGGATGCATGCTCACCTTAAGTAATGTGTTGTCTCAGGAGTGAGTCCCTGGCTTGGCCATAATAGCTGATTTTTATCAACAATTAGGGAGACAGGCATTCGTCTGATTACTCGCCCAATTTCTGAATAAATGGCTCCTCAGCCAACCATTGCAAATACCTCCCACCACCACCACCGTCTCCAAGTTCAGACTTCTCATTCCGATCATGCTAGGAATGTAATCAAGTCCCTCCGTGGAGATGAGTTAATTATCTCCTCAGGCTATGAACAAACGTCAGAGTGTTTTCTGACCATGTCGCCTGATGAGAGGACACCCCAGTGGAGCTGCAGGGCTTGTCAGCTGCCACCCCAGGGCCCTTGATGGTATCTGGGAGCGTTGGTCCAAAATGACCTGCCTTTATCCCCCAGGTTCCCCATTGCACCTGCTCCTGGCCATGCAGTGCTGGGCATGGAACTTAGCTCTCTCCACCCCTCCGGCCAGCCCAGCGGCATCCCCATGGCTGGGCTGGGCTGTGAAGCTCACCTGGCACTTCCTACAGCCCCACCCACCCACCCCCAGCCCAGGATGCCCCTCTGGAAAGCGGATCCAGCTCTGCTGAGCTTCCTAAGACAGATAAGGGAGGAAATCAGCGTTCCTGTCCTCCATCACCAGGCTGCCAGGGACAGCAGGACCCAAAGACTCAAACATAAATCACCTGCCTATCGCCATGTTTTAAGCTTCAGCTTTAATCCAGCTCAGAGTGGGATTAGCCGCCTCAGAGACTGCTAATTGCCAGATGGCTGCTGATAGCCGACTGCAGAAACATGTGCCATGGAGCCCCAGAAAGTCAGAACTAGGAGGGGTCCCCGCGAAGCCAGCCAAGCCTTCATCGCTTCATCGTCACAACAGGGGCCCAGGCAAGGCGGTTAGCTCTGGGATACACATGGAGTGAACAGCACAGGCCTGGGTCTTCCTGTGGGTTTTGTTTGAATTAGTGGAGAAAGAGAGAAGAGCATTGAGAGGCAGCCGCGCATCCCTAGCTGATTAAACCCTGCTGCCCCCAGAGAGGGGCGGGAGCAAGAGGAAGGAAAGTTAATTGGCTGAATATCTCCTATGTTCTAGACATGATGTCAGCTGTTTTCATGGCTAATACCTGGGTTCTGATCCCTGGTCTGACACTGACCCCACAGGTAATCTTGGGTAAATATTTCCCCTCAGGGGCATCTTCCTACCTCATATCCGGGTTGAGAAGGTAGACTGGATGATCTCTAAGACAGCAAGTGGTTCTCATTCCTCAGTGAGCACTAGAATGCCCTGAAGGACATGGCAGAATGCAGATTCCCGGGCCCTCCCTCAGTGGGCATGGAACTGGGTCTGGGCTGTCAAACACAAAGCAGTGAGGTGGGTGCTGTGGTCTCTGGACCACACCTAAATGGTATTACCTTACTCTAAGTTGCAGCCACCAACTCTAAATAGCATGAGTGAGTCTGTGGACAGGAAACACAGGCATGCACATACAATCACACACACACACACACACACACACACACACACACACACACACTTTTTAAAAAGAAGAGCCCCAAACTAGTAAATCAAATCCAATGGATGGAAGCCCGCAGGTTTCCTTAACCTCTCAAAAACAACGTGAACATTAACACGTTGCAAGCCCAACTGAACTCGAGTTTCTGTCCCGTGGCCCAAGTCCTTTCCTTGGAGAAGAATCAAGTGCCGTCTTACACCCAGGGGGCCTATAAGCCTGGATGAGAGGAGCTCATTAACATAGTCACACTCAGATGGAGGCCCAAATGGCATCCCAGGGAAGCCTCTGAATGTCTTTGGCATCTGGTACATCCAGACGTTTTCCATGTCCCCTGTGAGGACCGTAACCAGCGAGGGTACCACCAGGACAGAGACAATGCAGGGGTGCTCACCATCACTTCTGTGATGTGTCCAGAGGTCTGCTCCCCTGAAGTCCCCACCCAGAGTACTGCCAACCTCCCAGGACACCTGCAGATTGTTCCCAGAAATTTCTCAAATATACATCAACCCCCAAAAAGGTGTGATTATATCACAAAGCCCAGAAGTGCTCCTAGGAGAGGGTTTGACTCTTGACAAACTATACTCAGGAGCCAAATATCCAAGATCAATGCTACCTGGAGAGGGTCTCCTGGGTTGTATAGAACAACAACAAAAATGGGCAGGAAGGAAACCCAGAAACCCAGGGCAAGGAAGCCAGAGAATGTCCACAGGGCTCTGCCTCTCAGGGAAGATGTGTGATGGCTCCGGTCCAGCAAAGGCGGCCACTGGTATCATTCTTAGCTTCTGGTCCTACAGGTGGGTCCACTGTCATTGCAGAGTTAGTGAGTTGCCAAGGATAGGAGATAAGATGGAAAAAATAAGAGACCTCTTTTCAATTCCTGTGAGGCGGGACTTAACCCCAGGCTAGAGCCAAGGTCTCTCACCCTGAAAGTCTTCTAATGCTGTCACCCGGCCCTTCCCTTCCTACCTTTGGAAGCACTAAAAGCATTTACACTAAAAAGTAATTCTACATAATTGTTACCAATTTGGTCACAAACCAGAATGCATATGTCATAGATAAGCCTTCTGGTAGAACATACATAATATGAAATATTTAATTTAAAAGTAAGAAAATCAGTCAAAAGTATCAGTTTACCAACACACAGCCCAGGGTGGGGACAGAGGATCAGGTGTGGGAGGAATAGAGGGTTCTGTCGGAGAGGTAACAATAGGCATATCTCTTCATCTTAGAGAGCAGAGAGTTAACAGATACTTGGCAGTGATATAAAAGCTAAAATATTTTTCAGTTAATGTAATCATTAATAAAATTTTAAAGGGTTCATGTTCCACGGAAATTGCCAAAAAGGAAATCAGAAACAGACCACATAGAAGGAGGCCTAAACAAGAGACAATGGAAAAGTAAGATAGCAGAATTGAGGCAAAACATGCTTTCCTAAAAGACAAAGCACACAAAACACCAACTGCACTTGTGACGATGCAGAATGTTATGCCCCTCATTGCTGCCTTCAGCACCTTCTCCTTCTCCCCGACTTCTCAGCAAGGAGGGGGCACCCACAGGCTTTTCCCCAACTCAGAGTTTGCCCACTGTTCTGAGTGGATCCAGGATCCTGACCCAACACCCTGGCCTCTTGGTCCCTTTGTCTCTTCATCTCAAGTTCTTCAACTTCACTGATGTGTCTCCACTTCCGCCACCCACAGCCATTGCCATTCATTGGGCCCTGTCATCCCCCAAAGCAACCCACCTCCAAGAGCAAGGAAATCGATCACTGCACATCACGGCTCTTGGCATTTCTGCTGTCAAGGAAAGAGGGCAGGTTCAAGAGAAGGCTTAGGCTTCTTTGGATTTTTAATAGAAAGGATGAGGTTTTGTTTAAAAAAAATAAGCCAACTCATAAAATTACAATCAGAAGAAGGGGCCAGTCCTGAGGATGGCAGTTTTGAGGGAGAGAAAGATGGAGTCAGAAAGGGTGGAGCCACCGGCCTTGGAGTTCAAGCCTGCAATGTCTAGAAACTGCACCCTTAACTTATAGGATGAGACCAAAGCAGCTCACTGATCAATTCTGAGACTCAGCTCTACTGTTCAAAAGTAATGAATCAGAGAAACTAAACATCTACCTCTAGAACTCAGGAAAAGGACACAACATGAGAAAGTCTTTTATAAGAAAGTGATAAAGATACTATTGCAAATTAATACATTTTAGAAAAAATCTGCAGAAATGAATAATTACAAAAGTTACATTTAACAAATAGAAAAATATATAGTTGATACAATTCACACCGCACCCGTCGAGTCCCCTCAAGCATGTAAATTACTGTTCACGTGCTATGCATTGTTCACATCGCTTGTAAACAATAACTGGCATAATAGCCATATATGTATCGATTCAGGTCAAATTTTGCTGTTAAATAAGTTCCAGTAAGGTTTTGTCTTTAAATGTTTTCTTAAACAGATTGGGTTTGTAGATTTCCCCACTTTCCTACCAGGAAGACTGGAATCAATGAGATTCTAGAAAGAGGAGAGATTTGAAAACGTTAACAATTCCATAACTTAAAACCTACAGGAAATATCAGGTATATGCTAGGTTCTACAAATAGATCGCAGATGCCCAGTTCATCGACAGCCTCCACGGAAAGATGGCTATCGGCCCAACCACAAAGCCTCGGCCTTGGCAGTTCCCCCCTGTAGCCAGACTAACCTCCCATCCTAGCGGCTCCCCCATAAGAGCTGATGGAGACTCTCCAAAGCTGTCAACGCGAAGGGGTTACACAGTTTCTTCTCTGTCTTTCCTCCGCCAAAAGCCCACCCAGGACACCGCCATCTGCTCGGCAGTGGGGCATCCCAGGCCCCAGGGACACCGTTCAAGATGGGCAACTGGGTCCAGGGCCATTTCCTCTTGACACCTGAGAACTCCTCTCCCCTCTCGGGCAATAAGAGCACACATGCCCCGGTGATCAGGAGCCCAGCCAGCATGGCAGCAAATATGTGTTCTCGGCAATGCTGAGATGTCAAGTGCATTTGGTAACCAGGGGGCCCCGTCTGCGTGAGCAACTGCTTCTGCAAAGCCCCAGCCCACGAGGCCGCTGATGGCCAGAAGGGACTCCTGCTTCTTCACAAACCAGCAGAGAAAGTGCCCATTTCTGTCTGTTCAGAGAAACAAGCACGTAGGGGAACAGGGCTCTCCCGGGACAGATGGGCCGATCCTCTACCCCGCCCCTCCCTTCGCTACCCCCGCACAGACAAAGGGGATGAAGCTGCGAGGGAAAACCTCCATGCCAGCCAGGGTAGGCGAGGTGGTGCCTGGAGGACACATGGATAAAAATTGTATTTCAAGTTCTGCAGTTGTGGCCTTTGAGGATGATCCCTTGCCTTTGTTTTGTTTTGTTTGTTTGCATTCTTAATGCCCGGGTGTTTGGGAAGCCTGATGCCTTGTGCAAAAACAAAACAAAACAAAAAACAAAAAAAAGAAAGTATGAGATTTTTGAAAAGACATCCCTAAGTCTAAACGCTAGCTTCTCTATTTATTCTCTGCCCACCTTTCAACAGAGCATTCTAATCCTCTTAAATCTGTTTTCTCATCTGCTGAGAAGGAAACACTTAAAAGGTACTTAATCTCGCAGGGTTATTGCACTGGGAACACATTGGGAATCGGCAGAGCGCAGAAACCTCCTATACCTGGTGGGATGCGGAGCTGCCGCCAGCCTGCGGTCCATCACACCCATGTTAACACCGGGCAGGCCTGGGAGCTGAAGCCTCTGGAGGGAAAGGGATTTGACCACGTTTCCACTGCCAGAAAGACTCTTGGGGGTACTGCCTGCTGCCCACACCTGCCAGGCAGGGGAGAGAGAGTTGAAAAGTAAAAATTCTCAGCCTTGCCTGGGACTGAAAGCTCTCTGTTTGGGGTGAGACTGAAGGGGTGGGGAACCGGAGGGGGGGGGGGGAGGGTGGAGGGCGGTGCTGAAAGCAGGCATGGGCATGCCTGGGTCATGAGCTTTACTCGACCCAGCCAGTGAGGGCTCCTATCTGCCCACACTCGCCCTAGGTCTGTGTGCCTCCAGCTGTCCCCTGCCGCTGGGCATCTCCAGGGCATTGCCCTAGGCCCTCAGGCTCTGGCCACAGGTTCTAAAGGAACTGAAGGGGCAGAGCTGGGGGGTGGCGGTTCAGCAGCTCCTGCTCGTGGCGGGTCTGCGCCTAGCACTGGGCCAGCTCCCTCTCCGCGCATCAGGCAGCTTCAGGGACATATTTGTTTCTCCGTTTGCCGAGATGCAGTTTGCATAATATTGAATCTGGAAAGGACACTGCATCCACTGACAGGAGTTTTCCCAGCTGGAAAAAAAAAAAAAAAAGAAAGGAAAGAAAGAAACCAGCTTTACATTTTTTTACATGCCGGGGTGGAAATAAAGACGCCAACCCATGCGCCAGGCTTTCTGACGGGCGGCTCGTGGTGTGGGGAAGGCCGCACTCCCAGACCCACAGTATTGTTGGATGGCTTTCTCGTAAACACTGTTGGCAGCTCCAGGGATGGCTCTTTTGGTAAAAAGGATGCGCTGGAATGAAACGTGGGCCTACAGCCAAGACACATTTCTTCCTATAAAACAGAAAACACACACGTGTCGGGTTGGAGGGAGCCAAGCCTCACAGAGAGAGGAGGCGCCTGCTCCCCAGCGTTCCCTGAGGATGGAAGAGCAGGGGAGCTGGGCTTTGACCTGAGATGGCCCTGGAGGGGGCAAAGAGCTGGGAATGTGTACCAGCCCCTGGGCCCCCAACCAGACTTTTTTAATCAGGTGCCTCTTGCCAGCTTGCTGATATTCCCAGATTATATTCTCTAAAGGCCTAGCTGTAGAGCAAAGACACAAAGCACAAAGTCAGGGTAAGCAGGAGGAAGCCAGTGGGGTGTTCTTCACAGGCCCGGGTCAGCCATGCTCCTGGAAACTGTCTTCTCACTGAGGCTCAGGCCACCCTTCTCATCACAGACTCCTTGCTCCCCAGGGGGGACTATGCTGAGCAGAAGCACTGCTTGTCCAAACATCTGTCCTCACACGGCACGATCCCTTGGAGCCCCCTATGCAGAGTGTGGTCTTCAGAGCAGCATCTCCTAGGGGTGGCTTAGAGATGCAGAACCTGAGGCCCCACCCGGACCTGCCGACTCAGAACCTGCCTGTGCACACGATGCCCAGGTGATTCGTAGGCATGTTGAAAGTTTGAGAGGTGCTGGGCCAGGGGCTTTCAGAACATCCTCATAAGGGGACAGCAGTGCCTCCTTCAAGGTCCTGCAGCTGAGAAGGCAGGATAGTCAGTGGAGCATGAAATGATGAAGCCCCACGCCACCTGGGTTTGGGTGACAGGCAGTTTGGACCTTAGATCTGCTCCTCTGGGACTCCAGTTGTCCCAGCCACCCAACTGCACATCTGCTCACACTCTCATCACACCCCATAGTCTTCCCGGAAGAGGGGAAACCACTGAGCTCAAATCCAAGATGATTTAAGACCTCAAAGGAGAGTAAACATCAGATCTTCACTGTGAACTGCTCATCCTTCAGCAGAGCTGGCTTTCCCTGTCCTGGGGACAAGGATTCAGGTCCTGCGCTGTCCCTGTGAAGTCTGAAGCGAAGGGCAGCCATGTCCCTTGGGTGGTCGGACTGCACAGGCCACAAGCAGGAGCACTGCCCAGCACGAAACCCTGCTGTCTCCTCTTTCAGCGCCATTGCTCTAGTCTGTCCTCTGAATCTGGGGAACTGATGAGCTCATCCCTGGGCATATCACCAAGCTCTGCTGATGGCTTAGTGTCAAACTGCCATCAGGGGCCAAGTTGCCCTGCACACCAGCAAGACTCACAAACCCAGAGCCTCCTTAACATCTAATGTCATGGCAACAAAATCACCAGCCCCTGGTGACCACTAACGACAAGGCCATGCCACAGTGGTTCTCTGGGAGAAGGAGTGAGCACCATGCCCTCCTGGTTGGGGCCCCCAGGACCTGGGCCATCCACAGTATGAGTGTCTCACTTTGTACAGTGGGTGTGGCACCTGCTCTGCTACCTCACTGGTTCTCATTGCTTATACCTTGTCAGGACAATGGGAACGAATTGTGTTTACTGTAGACATTCTATAGCTGAGTGCTCTGCAGACTTTTTTTCAGCGTCGTCTACATAGATTGTAAATTTCAGCTTGGCCATCACATCTGTGTATCATTCATCATGCCTGGGAATGAAAGTCCAGGGTGAGAAGGAAACTTGGCCAAGTTCACTGTCCAAGTTGTGTTGTATTTTTAAGGGCTGCAGCAGTCATAGGGTTACAGCTGCTTTAAAATGTTTTTCAGGTTAAAATTCCTAGAGCAGATTGCATTGTGAGAAGCTGTGTGGCCTTGATTACCATTTCCCAGGTGTTAAGGCAGACCCAAATGACTTTCTGAGGAGAACCTTGCCCTTACCCACAGGCACATCCTGACTTATCTGCAAAAGAAGGTACTGAGAGCTTTCCATTCAGGCAGGAGTGCTTGTAAGGTGACACCATTTTGACAAGAGTGTGTTCATCTTACTCCCACCTTTGGTGACTGTGAAACGTGAGGCTCTACACCTACCTACTTCCCTACAACAGAGAATATTTGCACTCCTAATAGTTGCCAGAAAATGTAACCTTGAACTTGGTGTCACTCAAACCTTTCAATTCCTCTAGGTTAAGAGGAATTGTGTTTAGAGAGTATTTCCCAAGAGGGACTTGTATTAGTTAAAATAATGCTAGCTACTCTAACAGACAAATCCTGAATTCTCAGGGGCTTGCTACAAAAAAAAAATTGGTTCCTCATGCATATCAAAGTCCAATAAAGGTTTTCTGGCTGGGTATCTTTCCACTCGGCCTTAGGTAGCCCAGGCCTCTTCCTTCCTGTGGCTCCATCCTTCTCTGGGTCCTCACATCTTTCTCCGTTTAGCCAGCAGACAAGAAAAAGGACCATGGAGAGAACATATACACTTCTCAACCACGTCAGCTCAGAAGTGACATGTATCACTTCTGCTCATTCAGTGTCAAGGCCACACCTGGCTGTAAAGGAGTCTAGGAACACTACCCATGTGTCCAGAAAGGTAGAAACAGACTTTGGTGAACTTACTGTAGGTCTTTCCATGGAAATGCATTACTCAAAATCCCTTAAACTGACCCAGATTAACCTACTTCATCCAAGAGCAGAGTCTCTGGGGAGCCTCAGGTGGGCTCCACAGAGTAGCTTCTCCAGAACAGCCAGGAGGTCCGCCCTTGGTCTCAACAGAGGCAAGAGAGAGACGCTGGGTGGGTGGGAAGGTGGGGAGGATTTCATACTGATGTGTGCAAGGTGCTGCTGAGGACGGCACCCGGGACCTGATGGCCTTTCTCTTCGAGAAATCCAGGAGGAACGTCACTTGTTGTCATTGGTACGTCTCCCCTGTGCTTCCTCCTATGTCCTTACATCGCAGAGTGACTTTGTGCGGACTTAGCACCTGGTTTTACAGTAAGTAGATGTGCTGTGACTCATGTCACTTAGTGTGCTTCCCTCGTGGCCTCGGCTGTTGGGAAGCTTAGACTCAGATGAACACAGTCCCATCTCTAGCAAACATCTGAGACTTAAGGGATGTATATTTTGAACCAACCTCACACCTGGCTCCATTCATCTTTCCTATTCTTACTTCTCTGCTTTGTTTTTTGGAGGATTTTTTTTTGTCAACTTGCTATAATCCAACTATCTTTGTAAACTGCATCTAGTTCATCTAAGAAATACAATGTAATAGAAGCTAATAAATAACAAAATTGTCAACAAGATACAAGAGTTGCAATGATGCAGGAGCTACTAGAGAAAGTTAGAGACACTTCCTTTTTCCCTTTTCTTCTTGCCATGGCCTTGGACTTAAGGTTGTGGCTCCTT
>NW_005871142.1:1411051-1456434 GCF_000147115.1 Myotis lucifugus | reverse complement strand
TTCCTGTCTTCTGAGTGTCTGCTGCACACTCAGGGTGGCAGGAGACACCTTCTCAGGCCTCAGAACACCCACAAACTCCAGAAGAAGCCTTCCCCAGTTTCTCAAGGGAATGGTAATCTTTGGGTTGCTCTTTGTATAAAGAAGTCCTAGTGTCCATGGTACATTTTCCACTGTGCTTCTTCCTGTGACCTTGAATCACAGTGTGCCTTTGTACCCAGACCCACCTCCAAGGCTCTTCCGAGTTCCCGGGGTAGGTTAGCCAAGGGGCAGTGCAGCTCTCAGTGGTGAGCAAGACGTAGGGAAGCCCTACCCAACATGGGGCCACTTGCCACCTGTGGCCACAAAACACTCGCCGTGAGGTGAGTCTGAATTGAGATGCACTATATATCCCAAGAAACCAGAAACACCAATAAGAAAGGATATATGCACCCATTGTTCATAGCAGCACAATTCACCATAGCTAAGATCTGGAAACAGCCTAAGTGCCCATCAGTAGATGAATGGATTAGAAAACTGTGGTACATCTACATGATGGAATACTATGCTGCTGTAAAAAAGAAGGAACTCTTACCATTTGCAACGGCATGGATGGAACTAGAGAGCATTATGCTAAGTGAAATAAGCCAGTCAATGAAGGAAAAATACCACATGATCTCACTCATTCATGGATAATAAAGACCATTATAAACTTATGAACAATAATAGATACAGAGGCAGAGCTGCCTCAAACAGATTGTCAAACTGCAGTGGGAAGGCCAGGGAGGGTTGGGGGGCAGGAGGGAGGGGGGTAAGAGATCAACCGAAGGACTTGTATGCATGCATATAAGCATAACCAATGGACATAAGACACTGGGGGGTAGGGGAGGCCAGGGGATTGTCAAGGGAAGGGGAAAAAAAAGGACACATATGTAATACCCTTTGTAATACTTTAAGCAATAAAAAAAAGAGATGCACTATAAGTGTAAAACACATTCTAGATTTTGAAGACTGTATGAAAAGATAATGTAAAATATCACATTAATAATCTTTAACATTGAACAGGGATCATCAGCTAATCTCTCAGGACCAATTCCGCAGGGCACTTGGTGATTAGGGTTTGGTCCGGTGCTCTGGAAGAGCCTAGGATTCATGTTAAAAGAGAAGAATTGGGGATTCTTTGCCTCTGCCTACAAGTCTCAGTCCCCTGTCTGATGCACTCATCTCAGAGACTCAGCCCGGAGAACAAAGACTTCAAAGTGCCATTCACCTGTATTGTGTGGGCTTTGTTTTCAAGGACAAAAAAAAAAATTAACTTAAGGGGGAAAGTCATTTTGGGATTGTTCTTTAGTAAAATTAAATCTTACCTGGAGCACCTTATCTTTCTCAAACAGAGAAGTTCCATCACCCACCCCAGCCCTCTGAGTAGCAACTGAGAAAGATGAAAATAGTTTCCTGTTCAGATATTATTTCCATTATCACAGGCACTAACTAGAGGCAAATGAGCAACTGGCCTACAGACATTCCCTCGTGAAGCCTGAATCTATTGTTTAAGAGAAGCTGCGTGGGGCTGTTTGGGATATAAGTGAGCAGTGGGTGAAAATGTGTATGTGATAATGTTCACGGGAACATATGGAAGAGAAAGGACTCAAATCATGTGAACAGATAGGTGTATCTGAGAATTTACATGCTTAATACACCAATATATGGCCTTGATCTTGATGACCCAGGGAGAGCCCCCACTCTGCCCTGAAGCCCAAAGATGGGCATGTTGAGGTAGCCCACCTTTAACTACAAAGATGCCCATTCCCTGCACCTTACCTGGCCCCACACATCACCACCTCTCTTTTGCCACATGACTTGGCCAACTTGCCCCTTAAGCATTAAGCATATGCCCATGCTTTCTTCCTCCCCCCCACACAGGTCCCCACCGCTCTTTTCTCACAGCATAAACCAGCAACCTTGGGTTTCTTATCTTGTGCACATTACTTTGGCATTCCTCTCATCATTTCTGTCCTCTTGGTCTTCCAATTCCTTCATAACACAATCCTCCATAACCCTAAAGAAATCAATCCTTCAATCCCCAGAGAGGATCAAAGACCTCCCAAAAGTATAGGATCTTACAAGGATTCAGTAGAGGTCACAAATGGTTATATATATATATATATATATATATATATATATATATATATATATATATATATATATGAAATCCATTTAATCATCAGCAGAGATTCACCTAAAGGTCCATGGGTAGAATTCAGAGGGTCAATGAATTTAGACAGGAAATTGTTCATCTTTAGTCTCACTAACCTCTACTTAAACCAAAGCATTTCCTTTGATTATAAATGTGGGCAATAAACCAGTCTACTTTATCAATGACTACAATTTGTCAACAGTAGAAACCAGATACTTCAATATGTTATGATTGCTACAGATTTCTCAAAATGTGATTTATTTCAGACGTATGGCAGTTATCAGAACAATAACAATTGCTTTTTAATGAGCTAAGAAAGAAGGACATATATGACTGTACCATATATCTGTTTTATTTATATTTTGATAACTGTATATCAATAAATCATATCCCTTTTAATCTCATGTATTTTATTTTTAAAAATTATTATTAGAATGAGTCCTATCTTCATAAATTTGGGCTGCTATAACAAAATACCTCAGACTGGGTGGCCTAAACAGCAACCATTTATTTCTCACAGTTCTGGAGGCTGGGAAGTCCACGATCAAGCTTCTGACCACTCCAGGGAACTCTTGTGGACAGCTGCCATCTTGTTGTACACTAACATGGCATAGAGGTCACCTGTCTCAGACCTCTTCTTATTAGGGCACTAATCCCAAGTACTAGGGCTCCACCCTCATGACCTAGTAACCTCCCAAAGCCCACCTGCAAATACCATTACATTTGGATTAGAATCTCAGCATATATATTTGGGAGACAGAAATATTTAGTCCATAGGCCTCACTAGATGTCAAAGGAGTCTATGGGGAAAAGGGAAAAGATAGTTAAGACACCCTTCTGAGACCCCTGTGAAGCAGGCCACCCCAACAAAGATTCCTATGATGACATCAGCTACAAGGTCTTCAGCTATAGTTCTCCACGAACTTACAGACTTGAGTCCTCCTAGTGTCTCAAGAGGTGATAAATATTGCATCCATGAAAAAGCAGGAAACTCAAGCAGGGTATGTGCAGCATGAGGGCGGGGTGGGGAGTGGGAAGGACTAGAGGCCAGGAGATGTGGTCTCAGGAGGTGCTGAGAGTCCAGCTCTCAGGAGCAGAGCTGAGCGGCCTTGGCCCCGGCTCCTGGAAGGCCCACCTCTGCCGAACACAGAGGCAGGGGTCAGGGGATGCAGCCGAAACACCATCTCAAAATCTGTCTCCAGCCACGAGGCTCCTGCTGATTCTCAACCCCTCAGATAAGGAGGAGGACGTTCTTTTGTGAACATATTTCTAAACCGGACGAGAGATATTGTTAGCCACTCAATTCCCTACTCCTCACACTAATTAAACCAGCACTCTGGGTTAATTAATTTGTAGGACAGCACCATATTGCTGAGCGCACATTTTTTCAGGGTTTCAACTGCTCTACTTCTCATGTTGAAATTACTTTGCTGCAACTTTTCTTCCTTCTCACCTTTAACTCTAAGTCTGTTGCCATGTTTTCCTTTTGCAGTTTGGAAAAAAAAACAAATGGAAAGGGGGGTGGTGGGAAGAAAGGTTATTTGATCCTTTGAAGAGAGAAATCCTGCTCATGGATTTTCTGCATTTAATTCATTGGAGAGAAAAGTTAGATCGAGTGCATAGAATGGAAAAGGGGGGTGGGGTGAGGAAAGGCCCAGGGGGCTTTGATCTCTCCCAGCTGTGGCTAAGGCAGCTGTCCCCCCAATATCCCAGGGCAGCCGAGTCCCATCAGCCCTTGGAGACCGGTCCACAGCCAGGCCACATGCACCTGACTGAACACCTCGAGGCTACAGGTTCTTAAATCAGCCAGAGAGGGGGCATGAGACTCAGGCAGAAAGGCCAGCGCCTCCCCAGTGCTCGCTGCCTCGGGCACTTTGATCAGAGAAATAAAAGCTGAGAACTAAGAAATCATTCTGAGCCTGAGCTGAGAGGGGGAGAGCTGAGAAACACTCTTTTCACGTGAGCTTGTATTTCTTCCTTCATCTCGGGGCATGAAGAGGGGAGGCAAAACGCATGCTCCTCAATCCTGGGTGATGAACGCTGAGAACTTGGGGGTCAGCTCAAGGGTTCACGGCAGCCTGTGGAAGAGGACACATCCCACGCCCAGCTCAGGCCAGGACCGAGCTGAACACCCACTCTCAGGGCTGTCCTGCTACCGAGCCCCCCGGAAATGCTGACAAGACAGGGCCGGAACGTCATGGGCTGAGCCCCACAGGTCCGTAATTAGGACTCAGTTCATTTTAAAAAACAAAAACCTTAGCAGGTAATACGTGCTGGACATTATGCCGAGAAATCTGGGGCCAGAACTGGATGGGTGGTAGGGGGCCCACAGACCTGTAGACTGGGCATAAGCAATTGATAAGTGCTATAAGAAGCTGTGTTCACACGGTCAAGGATGGCACCAGGAATGGGAATGATCAATAACTGGCACAAGCGAAGCCTGGGAAGGCTTCATTACAGGGGTGATAAGTAAGCTGGATTTGGATTAAAAAAAACACACAAAAAACAAAAAAACAGAGTTCATCAATAAAGTATGGAAGGAGAGGGAGCTTCTATGCGGGAGAAAGAACACAGGCAAAGACACAGCTGTGAGATGTGATATCCAGGTGTGTGCAGCAGTTAGGGCTGTCTTGAGGGTGATATCTGGGAGGGTGAGGAGTCATGACTGATGACCCCGGGATCAAGTCCAAGGCCCATGCCCACAAGGTTGGGTTTTCTGGGGATTCTACCAGATGGAGTGGTTCCCAGCAAGACACTAACATGATCGGAAGTGAGTGAGTGTGTCATGAACATGCATCGGCAGCAGGTGAATCAGAGGGTGTGAAATACAGCGATTTCCCTTTCGGACATGCTGACTTTAAGGCCCCCAGAGAGACCAGCAGGAGCCGTGGGATGTGTGTTTCGGTAGCTCAGGAGGAAAATCTGTTCTGGAGACGCAGGTCTGGGTGCTGCCAGGCTGGTGGTGAAGGTTGCAGTCACGGTGAGGAAAACACAAGCATGAGGCCACCACCTCTGGACTCTGGATCTGCCGTGGCTCACTGCTTAGGAATTTCTAGAATGTCAGGCTCGAAGGGTTCATAGAGTTCCCCCTCACCCCTCACGTTGCAGATGAGGAAGCTGAAGATTGGTGGTAACTGTGGCCCTAGCTCTGTGGTCACCTGACTCCCGCCACTGCCTTGGCCTTGACCTGCCTGCCCACTGCATCTAGACTGGGCCGGAGGTGAGAGGAGTAAAGGGATGAGGTGGCAAAGGTCAGAGGTAGAGGGAGTTGATCCACAGCCACAAGGATGCGGTGGGGACAGGAAACTGAGCAGACCCCAGTCGGGCGGCGGGAGGAGGGGCTGTAGGCTCCATGGTGGTGCCTGGACCACAACCCTCGTGACCCCTCACCCAGCTCACATGCCATGCCTTCCACGCAGCCGTCCTGACAAGCAGAGCCCAATGTGACCTCTCCGTCCCCTAACCTATGTCAGGACCTCTTGCTTTAGCTATGACTGCAGTGACTCATGGGCCTGTCTCATCACACTAGCCCAGGGGCGGGGAACCTTTTGCCTGCCAAGAGCCATTTGGATATTTATAGCATCATTTGTGAGCCGTACAAAATTATCAACTTAACAATCAGCCTGCTATATTTGGTCAAACATTGAATTAACTCCCCCTCTGCCTCCCCCCCCCGCCCAGCCTAATAATGCCTTGGCAGGGCCAGACCAAATGTTTTTGCAGGCCGGACGTTCCCCACCCCTGTTCTACACTGTGCATAGGAACCAGTTGACATCAGGGTCTGAACCCCAGAACTGAGCATGCAGGGTGGCCACAGAGTGGGGGCTCCATGGGCAGGAGCCGGAGGGTTCGATTCCCACCAGGAGGACACAGCAGAGCAAGACAAGAAGAACCAGATCCCCGGATGGAAAGTGAGTTGACAGACAAGGAAAAGGAGAGGAAAAACACGTGGGCTGCCATTTCTGGGAGGCCTCCCACAGCCCCCCCAATTCCCCACCCCCTGCTTGAGTCCCAGGCTGGAGAAAACGCGAGGGACCAGACATCAACCCCACCAGGATGGGATGATCTAATAGATATTTTCCAGCCTCCGTGTCTGTTACCCCCAAACAAGATGACATGTGCCTCCAAGCAGCTGCTCCCTGGCTAGGAGCACTATCATTAGGCAGCGTGCACACCCACCTCCGCCTGCACATGGGACCGAGGACCATGGAGCTCAAGCATCAAGTCCGGGGTTCTTCCTCCCCTGGTCACATCCACCCTCTCTCCACCCGAGTCACTGATTGAGATGCAGATGCCTTCTCGCTCCAACACAACCTCCTTGCACCCACCAGAGGGACCTGTCAAGTGGCCTCTTCCCAGCGCCACTCCCTGGCTGTAAACCACAAGGAGCTCCCGTGCCAGGGAAATAAAACCTCCTCAGCCTGTTCTTCGTGGCCTCCCTGGCTGCTGCTGAACCACAGCTCTGGCTCACCCCGGACTTCCTCCTGTCCCAGAGGCTGCTCCACCACCTGGAAAGTTCTACTTGCGCCCTCTTCTGCCCTTCCTAAATTCCCTCTGGGGGCACGTCCTCAATGCCCAGCCTGGCCTGGCCTCTGCTGGGGAGCTCACCCGGACCTCCCCGCTCACCCCACCGCCCAGGACTCTCTGTGGTCCCTGAGTCACTGCCTCTTGGCCACCTTCCACATGGTCTTGTAAGCTGTGGTCCCAGCTCGGTCCTCCTCCCACTGTCCTTCCCCCGCCCCACTCCTTCACAAAGGGGACTGTCGAAAAGGCTGTTGCCAAGAGGGGATCTCACCCCCTCTTACCATTGCTCAAGGGGCCCCCTGCTCCCTGAGTAGAGACCAGCACAGAGGAGACCCTGCACCTCCTGTCTGCATTTTTCTCCATTGCCTTTCCCACCTTTGACACAAATATTATTTATGTAACGTTTGTTTGTGACACCCAAACCTCAGGTCCAGGAGGGGAGGACTGTTGTCTGTTTTGTTCAAGGCTATATCCGGTGTCCAGAACAGTCTCAGGCTCATGACAGGCCCTCTCTCAACATTTGTGAACGAATGAATGACGGAGTGGGTGAATGAATGCCATCCTGAGCCACAGCCACGCTACCTCTCTGTGTCCCAGACTCTTCCCGGAGCAAGCCCTGGGAGAAGCCTGAGCTGAGGCAGAAGGACCCGCAGCCTGGGGCCTGGTTCCCAGGACTTGAGGGGAGCAACTTCTCCTGTCCACAGCCTCAGTTTCCCCACTTGGAAAATTAGGGGGCTGAGAGTGCCCAGCTGCCGCTCTGTCCAGGGCTGCCCCTCTGCCAGCTGGCCGCCTGCATCCCTCGCTGAGACTCCTGACCTTTCCCATAAACTGCCCAGAGGACCTCGCCCGTGTCCTCGGAGCCCAAGGGACACAGACCTCCGCCCATGGGACTGGATTTTTTAAAATCTGGACTTGAGGTTGATATTTCTATTTCTACTCTGGGAATCCAGGGTCCTTGCCAGATCAAACTGGAACTTGTTCCCAGTGAGCACTGCCTTAGGAGGGACCTCCCCACGCAGCCTATCCTGTGGGTGGGAGCGGAGCTGAGGCCTCCCAGGGGGAGGGGCAGGCGGAGGGTCTGACTTGGAGAAGGGAGGGAGGAGGGAGGGACTCACAGGAGGAAAGGCTCCAGGGAAACCCCTTTCTGAGCTGGGAGACTCTCACACAGGCTGCAGTGGCCTCCAGGAAGGTCTAGCACTGGCACTTAAAGGACTGCCCAGGGGCCTGCGCCACACATGAGGCTGGAGAGAAGGACATGGTGTCCAGACCAAGTAGCAGCTTAGGAGAGTGTAGTGTGTGCAGAGGTTAGGAACCCAGGCTCTCAACCCTACCACTGGGCCCTGCCTGGCTGCCCCACCTCCACCACCACCACCCCTTCCCCCTGCTAGGCAGCATGCAAGTTTCTTAAAGTTGCTCCCCATCTGAAAATGAGAATAACAGGCGCACCTCCCAGGCTTGCTGCGGCAACTCACTGATGAACTATAAGGAGAGGCTCAGGCCAGTGCCTGGGACTAAATAAGCAACCAACAAATGTTAGCTATTGTGATTATTATATACTAGAGGCCTGGTGCACGGATCCGTGCACGGATCCATGCACGAATCCCCAGGTGGGATCTGGCCAAAACTGGCTCTCCAACATCCCCCAAGGGGTCCCGGATTGCGAGAAGGTGATTCTCTGGTGACGCACCCCAGAATCGGGCTCCCTCCTCTCTGGTTCTGGGTACATCATCCGAGAACTGCAGCTGCCAAGTCACCACAGCTTGGCAGCTCCTGAATTGAGCGTCTGCCCCCTGGTGGTCAGTGTGCATCATAGTTACTGGCCAGTCAGCCGGTCACTTAGGCTTTTATATAGAGAGATCCCTCCCAAGCACTATTGGCCCATCACCACCAACAAAGACATCCCAGATTAGGAACACGTGGAGATTTAGCCACACCCACTGGCCGCTTCTTCCAGCAGAACAGCCACCAGCCCCTCCTCTGTAAAAATTCCACATCTCCCTCAGAAGGGCCAGCTTCCATTTCCGGGACAGCAGAGCCCCAGGCTGTTAGACATCCCCACTATCCTGCCCCCTGAGAAATGACAGGCAGCCCTCAGCAGTGATCAGGCAGCCAGGTGACCAAGGAAGCACCCCCTGGAGGCCACCCTTAGCAAGTTGCTGGGCATCCTTCCTGAAGGAGGCCTGGTGGATCTGGCTCGCCAGTGGGGATGAAAGTCCTTCCCTGGACCTCTGGGCGCTGCCCTAATATCCATTCCCTCCCCTTTGCCATCTCTTCCTTCTCTTCAGATGCTGAGGTTGGAGCCTTGTACCCAGGACATCAGCAGTCTGTCCAGACCAGTCAAGAGTCTGCCTCTTCTGGGGGGACCCACTGCCCATCTCCAGCCTCTAGTGCAGACAAGGATTTCAACTGCCAAAAACCAACAATCCTCATGCAAATCGAAGCCAAATTGAAAATCTGTTCATCGCTTCTTCTGGTGCCTCGGGTCCCTTGTTGGGGAATTTTTAAATGGCTCAGCTCGTCTGAAGCCAAGGCAGAGAGAGGAGACAGATGGACTCATGCATTTTCACAGGGATTCTTAAGAACTGTCCTTGTGGAAAGCCCCTCTGCCCATCCACACAGCAGTGGGGAGTCGCATCCATGACCTGCTCTTACTAAAGATATTTCGTCCCACACCTGACAGCCTGGCGCGTGGCCGCACGGACTCATTTGCACGGCGGCCTTCATGGGAGATGTTTCTCACACGACTGGCTCAGAACACTCCAAGGCTTGCTCACCGAGAAGCAGTCCTCCTGCTGCACCGTGGAACACAAGAGCATCGGTTTCAACAAGAAAACATGCACTGGTGCAGGGACTTCTTGTCAATTAAAAGCAACTCCACCCAAGAAGTGAAAGAA
Source organism: Myotis lucifugus (assembly GCF_000147115.1). Classification (NCBI taxonomy): domain Eukaryota; kingdom Metazoa; phylum Chordata; class Mammalia; order Chiroptera; family Vespertilionidae; genus Myotis; species Myotis lucifugus. Next base: position 1,446,843 of record NW_005871142.1, on the reverse strand, counting down.
CTGGGAGTGAGCCAGGCTCCACCCAACATACTTGTCACATGTGTGCATGTGAAGAGTCCCTGGATGCAGACTGGGGCAGCCACTGTGCAAAGCAGTATGCAGTTACCTCCAAAAATTAAAAATGGAACTGTTTTATCACCAGAGACTCTACTTCTGGGGATATATCCTACAAATTCCAAAACACTAATTTGAAAGAATATATGCACCCCTATATTCATGGCATTGTTTTTTACAATAGTCAAGATCTGGAAACAGCCCACGTGCCCAGCAGTAGATGAGTGGTTAAAAAAGGCTGTGGTGCATTTACACAATGGAATGCTACTCAGCCATTAAACAAGGAAGGAAGCATGGCCAGCATGGCTCTGTGGTTGAGTGTCAACCAGTGAACCAGGAGGTCATAGTTCAATTCCCGGTCAGGGCACATGCCTGGGTTGTGGGCTCGATCCCCAGTGTGGGGTGTGCAGGAGGCAGTTGATCAATGATTCTCTCTCATCATTAATGTTTCTATCTCTCTCTCCTCCCCCCTCCTCTCTGCAATTAATAAAAATATTTTTTAAAGGAAGGAAATCTTACTTTTTGTGACATCATGGATGGACCTGGAGAGTATTATGCTAAGTGAAATAAGCCAGTCAGAGGAAGACAAGTACCATATGATTTCACTTATAACGGGAATCTAATGAACAAATTAGATGGGGAAGGGGATTCCATGGCAGGGTGAGAAAGGTAAAGGGATTAGGCAAAAACAAAAACAACTCATAGACACAGACAACAGCATGGTGATTACCAGAGGGGAAGGGGCAGAGGGAGGCAGAAGGTGATAAAGGAAGAATAAATAGTGATGGAAGAAAATTTGACTCGGGGTGAACACATAAGACAATATACAGATGATGTATTATATAATTGTATACCTGAAATCTGTATAATTTTATTAACCAATGTCACCCCAATTAATTCAATTAAAAAAGAATCCCCAGCATTCCCTTTACATGGACTCTCCTGGGAAGAGTCTGGTAGGCATTGAACTTGGCTGCAGAAATTGATTCAATGTCCCATTTTTAAATCCCCTGTGAGGGGAGTCCGGCTCTTAGGAGGCTGCCCTCAAACTCCTATCATTCAGCAAAGCCTCCACTTTACTCAGCGCCATAGCCAGGGTTCTCCAGAGAAACAGAACCAATGGGCTATAAGTAGTTATATGGAAAGAAATAGACATTTGTTTTTAAAAATTGGCTCATGAGACTGGGGGGCGGGGAGCGGGGGGGTTCGGCGGGGAGCCATATCTGTAAGTCGGGCCATTAGGCTGATAAGTAAAAGTTGGTGTTGCAGTCTTGACTCTGAATTTGCAGGGCAGCAGGCGGGAAACAGGGGCAGGCTGATTCTACTCAGATTCTACTGATTTAAATGCTAATCACAGCAACATCTAAAATGGTGTTTGACCAAACAATGAAGCACCGTAACCTAGCCAGGATGACACAGAAATTAGCCATCATACTTGGCATACTCTGTCCGCTCTCTGGACATCCCACTAACCCAATCTGCCCGCCCCTACCTTTGACTGTGTCCGCTTTCTTCTCCTTGGGCACACATGCTCGCCATCAGCTCTGTGCTGTACCACACTGCCCCTCCCCTTCCTATCCCCTGCCTCTTCAAATTCTTCCTCCCCCCACCCCAAGGCCACTTCCACTCCCTTGATGGAGTCTCCCTGGCTTTTCTGGGCCACACGTGTCTCCCTCGGGACTCCTGAGTCCCCAGCTGCCCATCGCAGAGCCCAGACTTTGGTCATCCCCCTGAACGCTCCTTTTTCAAACCTCGTTTCTGAACTAAGAGACCAGCTCCTGTACCTCTGCCTCCCACCTGGGAGAGGGGCTGGAAGATTGAAATGGATACAAACACCCATCTGGCGGGGTTTTCTGTGCAGAGAAAGTACAATGATGGTGAGCACTGGAAGAAATAACAAAGTCCAAACAAACAGGAAAAGCAGAGCAAATCCGGAGGGCTTTCTGTTTGAACTGAGCTAAAAACTGAAGTCGAAGGGGGTGGGTTGAAGAAGGTGACCTCATTGTAGATAAATACATGGAACGGCTCCTGCCCAAGCTAATCTGTGAAAATGCAAGGTACCCTGGCCCTGCGGTGGGAGTCGCTCGGAGCTGCAGACGGGGCTTGCGGCAGCACTGGGAGCACACTAAGGGAGGACTGGGTGGTTCACTCTACGGAGACCTCTCCAAACAGAGGAGTTCAAAGTTCTGCTTTTAATCGATTCAGCGTGTGATATCACTGGGCAGCATTTCCTCCGAAGAAAAGGGCAGCATTGATTCTCAGCTAAGAAGTACAGGCAGCCTTAAGGAACACGGAGCCCCAGCCAGAGACTGGGGGTGGGGGTGCCGGCTTTGGGAGGGGGAGCTGGCTGATGCTTTGCTGGAATGGACGCAACTACCAGCTCAGGCTGCCACCGTGTCAGTCCAGAGAGCTCAGTCCCAGCTTGTGGGGAGGAGGGGAGAGGAGAGAGATACGCAAAGACCACAGCATTACTAAAAGACAGCGTGTGGCGAATCTCAATGCCTGCTCCACCCCAGCTCATGTATTAATGTTGTTGAGCATGAAAGAGTTGGTACCCTGTGCTGAGCGCTGTGGATATAGCGGGCAGCCCCAGCATTCCCTGCACGGGGCGCACATTCTGGCAGGGAAGGACGACACTGGACAAGACCACCAAGAAAAGTCGGGTTGATCACAGACAGTTTTTAGAGGGCAAAGTAACATCATGGGAGTTACATTTGCTTGCCGGGGTTGGCCGGGTTCAGTGTTGGGGGTGGATTTCACAAAAGATTGTTCTTCTATACATGGAAGGCTTCCAACACGACCTTGGCTCCTTAGGGCTCCCTATCTAGTCAACTTTTAGAGGCTCTGCCCGGCCTGGGGAATTTGGCACCAGCTCTGACTGGATAGAGGTCCCTCCTCTATGCTTCTCCTGAGATCAGCAATGGCCCCCCACCATCACCCCCATAGGACCCCTCACGCTGGTCTCTAATGGTCTGGTGAGTCGCCAGCCTCATCCACTGAGCCATAAGCTCCCTGCGGGCAGGGGAATGTCAGCCCCTCACAGTTTTCCCTGCAGGGCCACGGAGGACGGGCGCCTGTGGGCCACCGCTTTGAGTGCTGCCCACTTGATGCACTTGTAGAGAAACTCGGCTACTAATGGTAGTTGGCATTGGGTGGGCAGGAATTACGTGTCAGACACCGCCGAGCGCTTGGCAAACACCGGCTCGTTTGCTCCTCGCTATAATCTTTTGAGTTTGGCATTATTAGCTCCATCATGCAAATAAGGAACCCGGGGCTCAGAGAAACTAAGTAAGCTGCCCAAGTTTGGGACTAGCTGCACACTCAGACCTGTCCCCGGTCCTCACAGATGCTGCCTGAGGTCCCCTGGGGTGAACGCAGGTCCTCTAAGTGTGCAAAGGGAGGGAACTGCTCCTGGCCGGGGTGGAGGAGACCCAGGGAGCTCCCAGCCTCAGCAGACACACATGGGAGGACAGCGGGGGGATCCGCGTTGTCGGGATCAGAAGCTCCCAGCAATGGGGCTCCGGAGCCTCCAGGTCTCTGTGGGGAGGGAAGGCAGGTACCAGACTCCATGAGGCCTCTCCAGGGGAAAGAGACAAGCCTATGGCACAGCGGTTCTCAACCTGTGGGTCGCGACCCCTTTGGCTGCCGAACAACCCTTTCACAGGGGTCGCCTAAGACCACCCTGCATATCAGATATTTACATGACGATTCATAACAGTAGCAACATTATAGTTATGAAGTAGCAACGAAAATAACTTTATGGTTGGGTCACAACATGAGGAACTGTATTTAAAGGGCCGGAAGGTTGAGAACCACTGCGTATGGCAGGACCAGGGAAGGAGACGGAATTGGCTAGGATCAATGCCCCTTCGGTTCTCAGCATCTCTTTCAGGCTCACTGGGGCTTCTCCCTGCCTCTCAGGGCGGCTCATGCAGGAGGCCCCAGAGCTGGTCTCAGGCCCAGCTGGACCTGGGACAGGAAGCGAGGGATAGAGGAAAGCGTCACAGTGGGGGTCAGGGCACCACTGATACAGGCAAGCACACAGGCCAAAGCGGGAGGGATGTACCTGCCGTCACACCACAGCCCGCGGTGGGATGAGCCGGAATGACATGATCTCATCTGGCTGCGGAGTCTGCTGCTCCTGAAAGAGCCGCTTCAGCAGCTGCGACTCCCTCGTGGAAAATTAAGAGAGGAGCTTGTCATCCCCGGGAGAAAGAAAAGTCGCCTGCTTATTTCATCACCAACACTCCGCGAGCCTGTGGCAAATGGTCTCCGTTCCTTCCTCCCACCTGATTTATACTGAAGCCATTGTTCACCCTGATGGCGTTCGATACATCACCAGGATGAGCCCCGTGCATCTCGGCTTTTCACCCTCCAAAGCCTCATAGAAAAATGGATGCTAATGAAGAGACCTTCCACGTTTCCCTAAGAAGGCGATCACCTCTGATAATACAGAGTGCTCCGGCCGGTCAATAAAGGCAATAAATCAATGCAATTTATTAAATACAACAGGCGCTCTCCCAGGGGCTCACAGAGAGCCCAGCGCAGCTATCACCAGCACTCAGGGCGGAGAAAGGTGGCTACTGATTAAGAACAAAGTTTCAACAAATACCTCAAGAAAAAGGTACAGCCAGGAGCAGTGACGTTCATCGTCACTCCATCCCATCTCATTGCAGGGGTCCTCCTCAGTATTCTGTAGACACAATCCAATTCAAAACAAAAAGAAACAGACTCATAGATACAGAGAACAGACTGACAGCTGTCAGAGGGAGGAGAGGCGGGGGGGGGGGGGCTGGGTAAAAAAGGTGAAGCGATTAAGAAAAACAAAACAAAATAAACAAACAAAAAACAGACACAGAGAACAGTATGGTGATTGTCAGAGGAAAAGGGGAGTGGGAGGTGGAAAAGGGCAGAGTGGGGATAAAGGGTGATGGAAGGAGACTTGAATTTGGGTGGTGAGCACACAAAGTAGTGTCCAGATGATGTGTTATAGAGGTGTACACTGGAAACCTGTATGGTTATGTTAACCAATGTCACCAAGATCAATCCAGCTTGAAAAACATAGTGAGTCTCAAAACATGGGAGTTAATCCTCGAAGCCCACATCCCTACCTTGTTCCTGATGTTTATTCAGAGGTGGTTTGACAATGGAGCAGGCAAATCTCTATCGTTCACTTCCCCTGAAAGCAAGGGTTCCTAAACCAACCGTTGCCTTGATGGGCGGATCACACCTCTCCCAACAAAGCCAGGGCTGGGACTGTCATTCCCTCACCTCAGCTCCATCTCCATCTCATCTCTCTACACCCGAAGGCCACTAAGGAGAGAAAGGCCACGGCAGAGCTACTGTGGGGTCACAGTCCAGGCTTCATACACCCAGGGCCTGGCCTGAGAGCCTTTGTGAGAAACATGACCCTAACCCTCCATCCATTCATTCATCCCCTCATCCTTCCATCCCCCCAGTGGCTTCTGTGGGCTTCATTCACCACATGCATGGCTGTGTGGGATGCAGAGGTCCTCTCAGGGAGGGACAGTGTACAACTGATGATAAAATAGCCCGGGACCAGCACTATGGAGACACCTGAGCTCTGAGCACAGATCCTCATCTCAACTGTGTGTCTTTGGGTAAGTTATGAAACTTCTCAGTGCCTCCAATGCCAAACCTAGAAAACAGGGATAACAATGGTACCCACCAAATTGGTTCTTTGTGAGGACTGAGCTCGATAATGGAGTGTGTCCCCAAGGGTGATAAGGCATACCATCAGTGGCTTGTACCTATAAGAAATCATTTTAGTTGGAAGAAGGGAAAACCTCTAATATAGGTTTATATATTTTAGAACAAAATAACACCAAACTCAATTTAACAAACATTACTGTTTAAGGTAAATCTAAAGTTTAACTAAGTTTACACAGAGCGAGAAAGGTATGTGTAGCACATTTACGAACAAATGGCTTATATCCAGAATATATAAAAAAATAATAAAAATTAATAAAAAGATTAAAAATATATTTTTAAAATAACTTGAGCAGGCATTCACAAAAGAAGATATTTAAATAGAATAATATGAAATGATGTTTAATCTCATTGGTAATCGGGGAAATGCAAATTGGGACCAGAATAAAGTATCACTACATAATACCTAGGATGGCTAAATGAAAGCAATGGTAACACTAAGAGTCAGCAAAAATGGAGGGCAATGGAAACTTCCAGAGTTGGGATTGTACTTGAACATACCCACATCTCCTTTCCCAGCAATTACACTCCTAAATATATAATCAGCATAAACGTGCTTTAATAAGTATGTACAAAAGCATAAACGTGCTTTAATAAGTATGTACAAAAATGCTCATACGAACATTAGTCATAACAGCAAAACACTGGAAACAATACAAATCATGCAATGAAATACTACACAGCCGTGAAAATGAACAACTTTCTGCTTTATGTAACAATAGAGGTATCCTCTGAAACATAACATTAATTTATAGAAGTCAGACACACACACACACACACACACACACACACAAATGCACAATGCATGATCCCATATATATATATACTGAGCCAACAAAGGCAAACTAAGCAACAGAATGTGAGAATCAGAGTTGGGTGACCCCCAGAGAGGCAATAGGGCACCATGAGATGGGTTTCTGAGGTCCTGACTCTGATCTGTTTATTGACATTTTGTAATAATTTATTTTATTTTATTTTTTAATATTTTTATTGATTTTTTAGAGAAAGATAGGAAGGGGTAGATAGATAGATAGATAGATAGATAGAAACATCAATGTGAAAACGAAACATCAATTGGCTGCCTCCTGCATGCCCCACAACCTGGGCATGTGCCCTAATGGGGAATCGAACTGGCAACCTTTCAGTGCATGGGACAGCACCCAATTGAGCCACACCAGCCAGGGCTCATGATAATTTGTCAATTGGTACATTGATGCTTTGTGCACTTTTCAATATGTTATAGTCATAATTTTTTAAAGTTTTACAAAGTCTTTAAATATTAAGTAAATACATGGGTGCATGATTATTGCAAAATTGTGAAACTAATAATGACTAAAGGTAGGAAAATCCTGAGGTGACAGAACAAAGTAACCTTCACAAGACACAGATCCTACTCCACACACTTTACATAAATTAGCTCAATTGTCACACAGTTCTCTGAGACAGGTATAAACGGGGAATCTAAGGCACAGGGAAGTTAAGCTACTTGCCTGAGATCACCCAGCTAATTGACAGCAAGGCAAAGATTCAAAGCCAGGCAATCAAGTGCTGAGGCCATGCTCTGGGCCATCACATGATGCTACCATCATGCAAAGAACCAGCGGAATAACCAGCACATGGTCCCAATGTGTCGACTCTTTAATAAATAAGTATTTAATAAATAAGTCCTCAGGAAACCCACTGATCATTCATCATTCCTCTCCCAATTTATTTTATGTTTTGGTTTTGATACTCCTTCTTTCCCCCCCAATTCCATGTCCCTATGTAAGAAGTCTAGTAAAACACTGCTTACGTAGGGTCTAGGTCAGTGGTCGGCAAACTCATTAGTCAACAGCCAAATATCAACAGTACTTCTTCAAAATAGACTTGCCCAGGCCGAAAACCGACTTCTGCACATGGGCCACGAAGTTTCAATTGCACTGTACGTGCGCCCGCACGTCGTATTTTGTGGAAGAGCCACACTCAAGGGGCCAAAGAGCCGAATGTGGCTCGCAAGCCACAGTTTGCTGACCACGGGTCTAGGGGACACCAAATACACAATAGCACGTAAAAGAACACAGCAAGGCTGATGGCCATGATACAGTAACTACAAGTGCAGGCAGGACTGGCTTCACCCTATGGCACTGTCTCAGGAGACCACCAAAAGTTTCCAGCTTATGGGGTGAGATGTTGACCTGGGCTCCAAGCTTCCCCCAGATCCTGCAGGGGCCCAGACAGACACGAGTGGTGGCTGCTCACAGGGGAAGCCTGCTGTGAACAGCGGCATCTTCACCTCCAGCAGGAAACCAGAGGGATGGTGCAAATGCATTCAGAATCCTTCACAGATGTTGGCAAAAGTAAGAAGAAGCTCCCAGGGTCCCAGGGTCCCAGGGTCCCAGGGCTCAGAGATGGTTCCTGAAATAGACTCTGCTCCCAGAAGCACAGCCCTTTGACCTATGAGGGCATCCGTCCAGGGAGACCACCTGTCCCCTGAGCCTGCTGCAAAGCCTGGTTGATTTGTCATCGGAAGACCAATAATATGGCTGCATTTCTGCACCATCCTTTCAGTGCTAAATGTATTTGTAATCATCGCAGCAGCCTGTTTAATTATAACTAATGGGCGCACTCATGCTAAGTGACATGCGGTTGGAAATCCCCCTCCCCCAACGGAGACTATCCAGGTAGATGCAGCGAAGATGCTGGGCGAGTAAGCAACTCTATTTAAGGAGAACAAACTCCTCCAATTGAAGCCCCACACGATGGGGAAATTTCACCAAAGACACTTCCCCCCAGCGCTCACATGTGGAGAGCTGCAGCCTGCAGGCCTCGGGGACTGGGGCGGGCGCTCTGTTTGTGAGCTGCCATTTCTGAAAGCTCTGTGACAGGGCAGGCCCCCTGTCCAGGCCTCCTGCAGGGGCTGTGATTCACCATGCACATTATTAATGAGCTTCCTCCTAAAGTTATTCTGGCTGCATGTGGAGCTTAGAGGACGTGGGAGCACAACTTGGCAGGCGAGAGAGGCTTTAAAATGCAGCACTTCCCCAGCCAGTGTTTTTAAAAAAATGTAATATGAGGGGGAAATCAGAGACAGTGGGTGGGAGGGGGACAATAGTAAAAATGGGTTGGAAAGAGTAAAATGAGGAAAAGAAAAGTTTAAAAAAATTAAGATATCTATATCTTCAGCTCCATTTCTCTTCTGCCCTGAGCCTCCCAGCCATAGGGTCAACCTTTCCAGAAAGTGCCCCTCCTCTTCTCCACTCAGGCAACTCCTGCAGGTCCCACAGGGCTACCTGAGCTTCTCCAAAAATCCTCCTTGACTTCCCGGATCTTGGAGCACTTTCCCTCCTGGACATTCCTCCTAGTAACCATGTGGCACTTGATTCATTTAATTATTCATCAAAACAGCGATGGGCTCCTTGCTGTGAAGGAATTGTGGCAGGCGCCAGCCAATCCCAGTTCTTAGGTAATGCAGCTTTCCCTGTGGGCATCTTGTCTTTTCAAGAGGCCCAAGTCCCAGAATAGGAAAGACAGCAGGTTCACGGCCACGCTGCCCAAGGCCTGGCACATGTGGACCCACAGGGAACACGGCTGGATGACCTAATTGGACTCAGTGAGATGCAGTGCGGTCCTGACAGGGTGTAGCCAATTGCAGCATTGCCCAGAGGGCGGCTGGGCACAGAGGACTGGCCCCTCAGAGGAAGGTTCTTGGATGCTAATCCAGCTTTTTCTTGTGTTAAGATAGAACCTCTCAAGAGCTGAAGCCCCCAAATCTTCCTATTCCCTTAGGTTTCCTGTCTGGGGACTCGGCATCCAAAGAACAGAGACCGTGATAGTGATTGGCCGGGGGGCGGGGAGGAGGGGGAAGGGGTGAGAAGAGGAGCAATTGACAGCTAAAGAGGGCTGGCTGCTTTCAGAGAGGAATAGACATTTATTCAGTGAGCAACTAAGGACCACAAAAGGCCTTGATGAATGGGGAGCTTAGTGGAAGACAGGAGGGAGGCGGAGGGAGCGTCTTGGGCTCGGTTCGCTCTCAGAGAGAAAAGGCACGGGTGGCAGAACAATGGGAGAATAATCAATCCCTGCCCTCTAAAGAAATGACAGCATTATCTCAACCCGAATCCAGGCAAGAGTTCTGAAACCTGATTCATACTTGCTCCCAAAGGAGCCTGGTCAGGTAGAGCCATGGACCAGCCCAGTTCCCCTCCACACACAGAAGCATTTTATAACTAAACCCCCATTCTTAGGAATTCCCTGATTATAGACACAAAACAAGGAAATTCTGTTATTATTAAAGGTTCTCAGAACTATGATTGTAATGCTTCACTTACTAAAAAAATTTCAGAGTACACACAAAATCCGTTCCCCTGATCTAAATATTTTCCAGAAGTTTCCATGATACATCCATCAGTGACTCTTCAAGCTGCAATGAGAGGCAGAATGAGTCTGCGGTAACTTGGCCTGGATTTTAGGATGTTGCCCCAGGCTCACCAGGTTCTCCATCAGCAGGGGCAGAGGTCCCTGCTGCTCTGAGTGGACCTGAGCCCTGGGCCCCTCCTCCGCAAGTCACCTTGACCAGCCTCAAGGCAACACCATTGGCAACTTCTCCACAAAGGAAGAAAGTGAAATGTCCAGATACAATCAAAAGGTCTCACCACCTCAAGGGCCAGGCCAAGCTGTGAGCTTCTGGATGATGGAAGACACCATTTGCTGACAGCTCCCTGCAGTGCCCAGCTTTGCAGAGTACTCTCTCCTCCACCTCATTTGGGAGGGGGCAGCTAGCCACGTTGTTCCTATTGAAATATGTGACAAAATGGCAGTGTCTGGCCAAGTCACTTGGAGACCTTGGGCTGTGGCCCTCATTCCTTCCTCAGTCGCGGTAGGAATCTGTGAGGGAGCTTCCCTCCATTGGAAGACGCCCTACTCCCAATCCCAACGGGTAGTTACTTTCTCCAAGAGAAAACTTTGGCAAACACATCACTGCATCAGTAATTGCATCAAAATGAGAGTGGACCTAGGGTACATCTGTTTTAAGTCAGGATCTCCTAGTTACATTTGACAAACATCAACAACTCTGAACTTGTTCCTGAATAGGCATCAGGCAAAAAGTATCCGCCTCCCTTTCCTTTAATAAAAATCCTGGTGTGCGCCCAGGACCAGGCTGCGTGGTGGTGGAGGGGTTTGCCGTTTCCCTTTCACTCTACCCTTCAGTGGGGAGATATCACAACGGCCCATCTCATAGCTGTGCAGATCTATCAATGTCTCCTCTTCTTTCCTGCAAAGTTTGCAGTCAGGGTTAAATAATGAGTGATTATAAAGTTTCTTTCCTATTGAAATGAGAATTAATAGTCATGAAATTATATATTGATGGCTTCAGTGTTCTGCTGAAATGTATCAACATTTTAACACCATCACCTACCCGAGTGAAACTATCCTAAAATAACTTCAACAGTATGTCAAAAGGCAGAAATGCGCAAAGGACTCTATTGGGTACCATTTTTGTAAGACTATTCCAAGAATTAGAGTAGAGAGGGGGGAAAAAACAACTCTCCCAGTTGAAAATATTTTATTCCCATAAAAGGTAAAAGTTGATTTATTTTTATGAAATACTACAAATATGCTCTTAAAGTCACTGAATTCCTCAGCTACCTCACCCCAAATCATTACTTTATGGAGCTTTTAAGGCCTGCAAAATATAGCACTGTAGCTAAAATAGGGCCATTCCCCAAGCAACAGGATTGTAAAGAAAATGTTAGAGGGAGAAAGGATTCTTTTAGAGCCATGCTGTCCACTTCTTGCAACCCAGATGGTGTGATCTGAGGGCAACTGCACAGCACAAGACTCCCCACTCAGAAACAGCTGTTTCCCCCACTCTCTGAGCCCCACACTTAGCATCTTCCCTTGGAATTCCTGTCAGTTTATTGCCAAAACAAATGGACTACCCAAACCATAGAACTCTAGGGCTAGAAGAGTCATGTCAACCTACCCACGTCACAGCAGGGAAATGCAGCTCCAGAGACTCAGCCAGCATCATGCAACCAGTCATTGATAGAACTGGGGCCCAATCCAAGCCCCCTGGACACCCAACTTGATACCTTGTCCATTACTCAATGTTATGGGGGTGAATTGTGCCCCCCCAAAAAAAGATATATTGGAGCCCTAACCTCTAGTAACTCAGAATATGACGTTATTTGGAGATGAAGTCTTTATAGAGGTAATCAAGTTAAAATGACATTATTAGGGTGGATCCTAATCCAATATGACTAATGTCCCTATAAAGAGGAAATTTGGACACAGAGAGAAAGGCATGTAGGGGGGAGACTATATAGAGACAGGGAGAAGATGACCATCTACAAGCAGAGGAGGAAGACCCTGAACAGGTCCTTCCCACACAGCCCTCGGGAGGAACCAGTCCTACCAAGACAATAAATATTTGTTGTTCAAGCCTCCCAGCTTGTGGTACTTTGTCACAGCAGCCTTAGCAAATGAGTATACCGGACATCAACTCTCTGGAATGGAACATGTGTCTGTGTAAATGTCTAGGTAGATTTGCTGGCTTTATTTCACAATTTAGGCATCTACAAACCTTGTTTTCTTTAAGAATGAAAAGACACGATCTCCCGAAAAGTATATTTTAAAAATGCTAGCCTCCCAAAAATACAACCTTGGTAAAAATTCTAGGGTTGGCCAACAACCCTGTCAATTAGCTACTACTGTTAACTCCACTTTAGAGATGAAGACACTTAGATGCAGAAAGGTTGCAGAAACGGCCAAAGAACAACCAATTAGTAAGTGGCAGAGCGGATTTCAGACCTAACTCTGGTCCCAGAGCACAAAGTTCCCGAGTAATAACCTACATAAGAGCTTCTCATCACTGGCAGTGTTTGAGCAAAAGTTGGAGGACTACTTTGTAAGGAATCCCTTCCAGTGAAAAAGAGGGAAAGTGAAGTGTTTTCTAGGGCCCCACCAGCCTTGAGCTTCCCTGAGCTTACAATCCGATCATTACTGCTGGTTTGAGTAGTCAAGGGGAGTTTCAAGGAAAAAACAAGAAGAGAACATGAGTCAGAGTTAGTATAGACAGAAAAGAAATGAATGATGGGGTCAGGAAATGACTTCCGTAAACAGAAGGATATCAGGAGGAATACCAAGGAAGGTGCTATAGGATTTGAGTTCTTGGGCTTTTCAGTTGGGACTGCACCAAGATCCAGCCCCACCCAGCTGTCTGCTGAGAGTGGCCTCTCAGCTGAGCCTCTATCCTGTGTGCAGCCTCATTAGATTGAAAGGAATCTTTCAGCTTTGCAGGTTCCATGGTAAAGCCAATGCTCAGAGCTCTTAATTTAGCATTATCCACACACATAATGCTCCCACTATGCTCGAGTTAAATTCTGCTGGTGTCTGAATGCCCACGGATCTTATGCTATCCTTCCTGTGAGCTCCTCTCGAATGTGGTGGGAAAAGAGGCTGTCTTGGAGCCCTCAGTTCCCAGAGCAGCTCCTGAATTTATGCAGAGTCAGAGTCGCAGGCGTTTGAAGGACAGTTTGCTGTCTCTGCCACTGTTCAGGCAGCAGACGTGTATTTCTAATGCGGCAGCTGCAGAACATAAAACTTGCTCCTTTTCAAGCTTTCTCATTTCCCCTGGTTTCAACAGGTTGCTGTGCGGAATATCTGCTCAGTATGTGACATCTTCTCAGCTTGCTTCAAAGTAGAAAAGCCCCTCAGAAGGTTTTTCTAGGTCAGTAGGAGAAAAGAGTTGTTCAGAAGCCTGGCACTGGGTCCCTAGAGAGGCTGGGGAGGTGGCTGCTCAGGGGAGGGGAGAGGACCGCCTTCGGGCTGCTGGGTGTCAGGTAGCAGAGCTGAGTGGGTGCTCCAGGGCCCACAGGCAAGGCTGGCACCTGGGGAAGCGGGGATCAAGCTTCACACCCACCACCACAGCGAGCAGGCCCTGCTTGTTTCTCCCACTTCCTAGAAAATGCTCAATGCAAACCTCAAATGTGTCCACCTTCATCAGTTTTGGAGACACATCTGTTCATTTCTGCCACAGGAAATGGGAATCTCTGAGAGAAGGAAAATAAACCCAACCACATGTAAGTGTGGGGTCGCTTGCATCTGTATGGAGTTGCTGTGGATGATTTGTATCTGCAAATGGTCACTGCACCTCCTACATAGGAGCCAGGAGCACCTAGCTCTGATCACAAAGGGCTCCTTCTAGGCATGGAATGGAGCATTCCTTCTCTTTGGCAGCCAAGGTGCCCAGAGCCCTCCTTTAGTACTTACTTGAAAAAATTATTTTCATCCTAGCTTCCTGGTATACTTTTCACCCCATCACCTCTGCCTATCAAATGGCACTTGATCATTAATTGCCTTTTAATGATTCCATTGTGACCACATCTTATTGTAAGCTGACTCAAATCCTCTTTGGAAATAGCTGGTTATAAATAATAAACACCATCACAAAGTGTTTAAGATAAAATGAATGGAAGGACTCAGACTTGGACAAAGAACCCTTCCAGTGACTATATGCAGCACATTGGTCAAGGGGATAACACCTAGGTCAAGGTCTCATTTTTCAAGTGGGAACAACGATACCGAGAAAGGGCATGGGACGCCCAAGGTCACACAGCTAGTCATAGACAAACGGACTGAATTAGAAGTCTCCTGACCATACACGGTGGTCTTCCCCTCATAGCCACTGATCTGACCGGTATGTGTTCTCACACGTTGAGCTCCAGGCACCAGTACAGATTCCGTCTCAGCCACACCTCCCATGTCCAGCAAGACTGAGAAAGAGGGTTTTCTCCCTTTCATTCTAGTTGCTTTTCCCAAAGTCACGTTTAGATCTCAATGGCATGCACTTTGCTTTGGAGGGCTACCATTTAGGGAAGGGGAACGGCTTCTTCAGATATATCCCGAGACGTGCCAGCTGCAAACGTGCTGTGACCTTGGTGTTTTCCAGGAAAACAAGCAGGTGTAATTAAGCATCAAGAGGACACCCTAGTGCCCCACAGCAACATGCAGATTCCCCTGTGTGTCCCCAAATTCCCAAATAGCCTGCATCAAGTTTCTTTCCTCCCACTCTGCAAACAACACTTTGGAAAATGGCAGATTTTTCTTGAGAATTTGTTGTTCTGCTTGTTCTCAGCTTGAAGTGACAATTCCTTGAGTGAAGAGCCTGTGGCTGCCATGAAAACAAGGAAACAGAAAGAATATGCACTTGATGACAAAAAATAAGGGCTGGTGAAGCCTCTGTGAAACTGGCGTGTCCCTGTCTCATACCCTTCAAAGCGCCCACACCCACACACCCACAAGGTCCAGTTTCAGCAGCTGACCTAGTCCACAAGGCCCTTCCCAGCCTGCTCCTGCCTACCTCTCTAGCATAACTCATCATCCCCGAGCCTTCACTCCACATTCCAGAAACACTCGGCTGCTTCCCAAGCACACCGAGTTTGTTCTCACCCCTGGACCTCTGCTCATCCAGCCCTTTTCGACATTCTTCCATCCTTCTGACTTCTCCCTTCTCCCCCACTGGGTCTTGGTGGGGCCACATCCCATGTGATTGACATTTTTGTCTTTGCAGTATCGTATCAGTCCAACTATTAGAAAGATCCATTCCACCCTAAAACTCTTCAGCTTCCCTTCCAAGTTCAGAAGCCCCATGAAGTGTCCGAAGGGTTGACTCTTCCCTGTAGGTCCTACACTCCAGGGTCACTTCACAGAACCCTGGTTTCCATGTCCCCTGGTCTGAGGGGGTGCTTCTCCTGGGAGAGGCTACTAACATCCTGCTTCAGCCTCTGCTCCTTTTTCCCACAACCACAATGGCCAAGAAAAGCCCCTTTACTTTTGGTTTCTTGAGGAACCTTAAGTGTGTGCATCTCTCTCCTCCACCCTAGGAAATTTGGAGCTCTTACAGCCCTGCGGGGTCGGTTGGTCACGGTAAAACTAGGGTGTGGACAAAAGGCAGAACTCAAAAGAGCCAAGGCCTGGCTAAGTGTTGCAAAGAAGTAAACATAAGTGGGCAGGACAGACCCAGACAATTCCCTGGACTGAGTCAAAATCCAAGAGTTACATTCTGTTCATATGATGGTCACATAAGTCCTCTGAGAAGCATTTGTTTAAAAATTCTTTGGCATAACTCTTTACCCAATTATAGAATCCCAGGTGCTAGGACTTGTGCAAGATCTTCAATCCACCCACCTTTTTCAAATGGGGTGGCCAAGGCCAGTGGGGGGAAATCAAGGAACTTGAGTTACTTCACTAGGGCCAAACCTTCCATTCCCCAGCCCCACCCACAGCTGCCTCCTGCAGGGATCTGGCCTCCATTCACAGGCCCCTAAATGACACACAGGGAAGGAATCTCTGCTCCTGCCATGAGGTCTGAGAGCAGCTGTACATCTCCCAACGGGGGCTGCTAGAGCAACACAATTAGCAAGGCTGCCTGACAAGGGCAACAGCAACATGTTCCTCTCCAAAGTGACTAAGTGACTGCACACAGGCGTCATGTTGTCTGAAGGTCCTTGTCCCCATTCTTTCTTCATCCTCTGGCCCATTTCCCAGTTCTAGGGATCCTCCCTGTGCCATTGCCTAGTAGAACCTCTCTTATAAGTAGAATTATCTTTAGGATTAAAAGTCAAGTAGGGACAGCAGTTCTGGAACTTTGATCATTCAACACATGTTTCAGACTTGCTTCCCTTTTCATGGAGCTATCCTCCAACCTTGGGTTCTTGAGCTTCACAATATCTTCCTAGGCACCCAGAAATGTTTTTAAGATTGTATGTTTGTGGAGTAGTTTTATGCTCATGGAAAAGTGGAGAGGAAACTACAAAGATTTGCCCCCACACATGCACAGACTCCCACATTATCAAAAGCCCCACCAGAGTGATATAAGGATGAACCTACACTGACTCTTCATTATCACTCAAAGTCCATAGTTTACACTGGGGTTCACTCTTGGAGTTTTACATTCTGTGCATTTAGAATGTACAATGACCTGTATCCATCATTATGGTACCATAAAGAGTATTTTCACTTCCCCCAAAACCCTCTGTGTTTTGCCTGTTCATCCCTCCCCATAATCCTTGGCACCTCTGATCCTTTTACTGTCTCCACAGTTTTGCCTTTTCCAGAATGGCATGTAGTTGGATTCATATAGTATGTAAACCTTTTCAGATTGGCTTCTTTTACTTAGTAAAATGTAAGCTTCTTCCATGTCTTCCCATGGCTTAATAGCTTATTTATTTTAGTGCTGAATGATATTCCATTTTAGGGGATGTTCCACAGTTTACTTATCCACTCACCTACTAAAATGCATCTTGGTTGCTTTCAAGTTTTAGCAATTATGACTAAAGTGCTATAAACATCCTTGTGCAGGTTTTTGTGTCAACATAAGTTTCCAATTCTTTGGGGGTAAATACCAAAGAATGAGATTTCTGGCTCATAAGAGCACATTTAGTTTTATTTAAAAAAAAAGCCCTGCCAAACTGTCTGCCAAATTGGCTGTACCATTTTACATTCCCACCAGGAATTAATGAAAGTTCCTGTTGCTCCACATCCTCATCATTTGGTGTTGTCAGTGTTCTAGACTGGCCATTCTAATAGATGTATAGTGGTGATAACCTTGTTGTTTGAATTTGCATTTCCCTGATGACATGTGGTGTGGGGCATCTTTCCATATGCTTAGATGCCTCCAGTACATCTCGGTGAGGTGTCTTTGGCTCATTTTTAATCAGGTTGTTTGTTTTCTCATTGGGGAGTTTTAATAGTTCTTTGTGTATTTTGGATAACAGTCCTTTATCAAATGTGCCTTTTCAACCCAGAACTTTTGATTTTATAGTTCAGAGACAATAGGAACATGTAAGATACTTGGTATAGACCAGAGATTTACAACTCAAATTTGTTATCCCCAAAGAAATGGACCTGAATTAGGTGGAATCCCAGAGAGGATCTGACCATCATCAATGGTACAGCCAATTTGATGAGTGACTTGTACTGACTGTCAAAAGACAGCCCTTTCTTAGGAGACATCACTGAGACTTTAGACATCAAACACATGCAGTTTCCAGGTGCCTACTGAGCAAGCACTATGTTTAAGGTACTAAATCTAAAAGTGTTTGGCCAGAGTAACCAAAGGCACAGCCACCCTTGGCAGGAGCAGCTGTTATGTGTAATATCATTGAGTACCTGTGCTCTGTGTGGAATACCTCATTTTTATCTTCAAAATAATCTTATGAGGTAACACGATTGTGGTAGGCAGAATAATAGTCTCCTCAAAGGTATGTACAACCTAAACTCTGGAACTTATGAATCTGTTACCTTACATAGCAAAAAGGACTTTTCAGATGTGATTAATTGTGCTATACATGTATGAAGACCTCCTGTACATATGATGGAATATTGTTATTCAACCACAGAAAGGAATAAACTACTGATACATGAGACAACATGGATGAACCTAGAAAACGTGCTAACTGAAACAAGCTAAGCACAAAAAGTCCTACATTGTATGATTCCATTTATACCAAACTAGAGGCCCAGTGCAGGAAATTCATGCACAGGTAGGGTCCTTAGCGGCTACCGGCTGCCGGCTGGGGCCTTCCTTCATTCTGTGCCATCCCCTGGTGGTCAGTGCACGTCATAGTGAGCAATCCCGGTCGGTCGAACCCCTAGACACTGCATATTGGGCTTTTATATAGAGAGATAGCCAGAACAGGCAAATCCAGAGGCAGAAATTAGATTGGTGGTTGCTGGGCTGGGATGGGGGAAGGGAGACAGTGGAGAATCCCTGCTTAAAGGTACAGGGCTTCCTTAGAGGTGATGAACATGTTTTGGAACTAAATAGAGGTGGTAATTGCAAACGCTGTGAAGATATTAAATGCCACTAAGTTTTTCACTTTAAAATGACTAATTTTACATGATGTGAATTTTGCCTCAATAAAAATAAGTAAAATAAAGAACAACTGCAAAAACATTATCAAAGAGGGCTTTCTAGAATATGTAGAACTTAACTGGGGCCTTGAATGATGGGTAGGATTGGGCAGGCTAGGAGAAGATGCCAGAGAGAGTGAGAGCGAGAGCAAGAGCGAGAGCGAGAGAGAGAGAGAGAGAGAGAGAGAGAGAGAGAAGAATTTCCATTTAATTCCACACAACAGACATGTTTCTGTACCTTCTGCCCAAGGCTCACCTCACTTAACCCCAGCACTCAGAGATTCTGCAGGAATCACCAAGGGCACTCCACATATTTGCAGATGCTTCTATATAAATGGTGTGAAGAAGAATACTTAGTGAAGAGCAATGTGCTAATATCAGAAAAACTAGGGCAAGTTCCAAATGACTGCAATCAGTGCAGGGCTTGTGGTCAGGAGAGCTGGATGCCTGGGCATCACTTTGGCCTGTCCCCAGACCCGGAGGCACACCCAGCTCTGACATGCAGTCCACCCACCAGGTCCTGTTTGGCCCTTCCCCCACACACACACCCAGGATTCTTGTCAAGGGCAAAGTCAGGGGTCTCAGCAAAACTGCAGGGATCTAGGAGGGCTATCCTCGATGAGAATATTAAAAATCCCAGCTTTTCTTAGTCATCAATTCCAGCTTCTAGGGCAAAGAAAATGCAATGGCCTCTCTGAAGGCAGAAGGTGGGACCTGGTGCTGGGCTGGATCCCCCTCTCTTCAGGAAGCAGATCAAGGGTCCCAGGGTAAGCGAGGCTCGCTTTCACTGCCTGCCTATCTAGGGAGGGATTTCAGGAGCAGCTTTGAAGAATTCAAGGAACAACCCATGTGTAAACCCAGTTTTCTGACTCTGAGCTCCAAGTTACTTCTGGGGAAGCTTCCAGCTGCTGTCTTCAGTCACAGCAGGGTCCTCTGGCTCTCCCCCCAGCTACCAGTCACAGTGGGGTGGGAGGCTGGGTAGGGAGCAGTAATGAGATACATTCTGTTCTGTTTACAAATTGCTTTCAGGCCTGTGGAGAGAGGTACTTCTAAATGTGAAGTGTTTTTGCCACATAAGGAAGGACATTTGTGACTGATAGCTTTCCCTGAAACCTACCAAGGCTCAAGGCAAAGCCACTGCCCCTGTCCAAGTCCCTCATTCCTCCTGCAGAAGCAGGGAGACTGGCAATATATTCCACTTCTCCAGGGAAATGCATTGTGCCATCTGAGCCCAGAGAGCTCTCTGAATTCCTTCAACCCCCCTACTCACAGACAGCCTATTTTCTTTTACAGGTTCGCCTTTCATCTGGAACTACCACCCAAATTCATCCAAAGGGTAGAGTTTGTCTTCTTCATCCTCAACTCTCATTGAACGTGTCATGGTGCCTGCACCTAAATATGTTGGCTGACCAAATGTTGAGCATTTATATTCTTGTTTCTGTTCACCAATACCACAGGTCTTTATGGCCTCGAGATTTAGCAGACCATGTTAAAATTGTTAACATTCATTGCATGCCTATTGTGTGCTAAGCACGGTGCTTTGTGCTTTATATACACTTGCTCTAAACATTATAATGACCCTGCAAAGCAAGTATTGTAGCCTGAGGACAGTTCATGACACTGCCACCTGCCATTCTCTGTCAAGCCATGCCAACGAGTTCTCACTCATGCCCTCCTACCACTCAACCAAAATTGCATTTTCTGATGTTGCCTACAACCTCCATGTTTCCAGATCCTCAGCTTCCTGGACTTAAGCAGCATGTGGCCAGGTTGACCACACCTCCATCGAAAAACATTCTACTCTTCGCTTTCTGAGAATCACACTTCTGCTTTCCTCAGATCTCCTGCCTCCTCTGGCTCCTCTGGCTCCTCTGGCTCCTCTGGCTCAAGCTCTCCAGGGACTACCGGAAGAAGTTCTGGGGCCAGGTTGCTGGGTTCTACCCTGAGCTCCTCCACCTATTAACTATGATCTTGAGCAACATATTGAATCACTTGTGACTCAGTTTAATGAATAGGGCTGATGTGAAAATAAAGGAATAGATACATGCAGCACACTTAGAACCATACCTAGCGCATAGTAAGACCTCAAAAAATGCTAGCTCCTTGTATTATCACTGTGCTAATCCATTATTGCACCATCTCTAAATTTTGAAGTTCCACAGAGCCGATCCAGGTCCTGTTTTCACCTCACTCTCACCTAAGGCAGCCTCATTCATCTCCATGATTTTCAATGTCATCTATAGGTTGGCATCATCACATTCCTATCTCCGACCCAGATCTCATTTAAGCTCCAGATTCATTTATCCAATCGCCCACTTGACACATCCATTTGGATGTCTTGCAGGCATCTCAATTGACATGTCTAAGAGTGAAAACTCCCCTTCCGCTTGTCTCTCCTCGGTCTTCTTTATCACAGACAATGGTGCCATCAGCCCTTCGTGACTTAAGGAAGAAACCGGGGAATCATCCTTGACATGTCTCTTTCCCTCGCCTCCCACATTGAATGCATTACCACCTCCAAAATATATCTTAACTCCATTCCCTTTTCTACATTTTAGCTGCCACCACCCAACTCCCAGTTGCAGGCCCCCTTTTTATCTCTGCCATCCCTACATTCCTCTTCTTACATGTAACAATGAAAAGGCTATTGGGGGTGGTGGTGTCCTTTTAATGCTGTCTTGATATAAATCAAACCATGAAGTTAATTTCTGCTTAATACCTCCCAATTGCTCCCACGGTCCATGGAAGAAAATCAAAGTGGCCCTCAAGGCCCCTCAGTATCTGGCCCCTCAGACCTGTCCAGCCTCATTTTGCCACTCTCCTCCTGGCTGACTCTAGTCCTGTGACCTCCTGCCCCAGGGCTTCCGCAGGCTGCTCCTCCTGACCCTCTCTGTGCCCTGACTGCCTTGGTAATCTGGGGGAGCCTATGGAGCCCTGCTCAGAATGTTCTTTAATGTACAAAATAAAATGCATAGGATCCCAAAGGGAACCAAATATATCAAAGTACACATTAGCAAAATATTATTTTAAAACACATTTGTTGTTCACCACTGTGGTGAGGGATTCAGACAGTGGGGGAAGCTGTGCAAATGGGGTTGGGCAGAACATATATGGGAAATCTTTGTAGCCTCTGCTCAATTTTTCTGTGAACCTAAAGCTTCTCTTAAAAATGTATTTTAAAATACACTTGTGATATAGTAATAATATATGTGCTCTTTAAATGAAGGTGTTAACTTCCCAGCAGATGTGGCTCAGTGGTTGAGCATCAACCTATGAACTGGGTCAGGGAACATGCCCAGGTTGTGGGCTCGATCCCCAGTGTGGGACATGCAGGGGGCAGCCAATCAATTATTCTCTCTCATCATTGATATTTCTATCTCTCCCTTCCTCTCCCTTCCTCTTTCTGAAATCAATAAAAACATATATTTTAAAAAATAAAATAAATAAATAAATGAAATTAACTAACAGGATTCAGCAATGGATCTAGTAACTACCCTTATTTATTTATTTATTTATTTATTTATTTATTTTAGAGAGAGAAAGAAATAGAGAGATACAAACATTGATGAGAGAGAAACATTGATCAGCTGCCTCCTGCACACCCTCTACTGGGGATTGAGCCCACAACTTGGGCATATGCCCTGACCTAAATTGAACCAGTGACCTCTTGGTTCATGAGTCAGTGCTCAACCACTAAGCCACACCAGCTGGGCTAGTCACTACCATAATTTCAATGTGGTATGGAAACAGCTACAATTTCCAGTGATGACAAAGTCACACACAGGCACCTACTTGAAATAAGGTTAAATTCCCCTCCAGTTAAGAGCCTTGTGGTCAAAAACACTCTCTCACCTATTTTTTCACTAACTCTTACCCTTCAGCCCCAGAACATCCTCCCTCAACCCCCCAAACTGAGGATCCCCCATTATTGCATCTCAAATTTTATTTCAAATTACAATTACATATGTGTTTGTTTGCATGTTTAGTGTCTATGTCACTAGACTGAAAGCTCTAAGAGGCTGAAACAATGACTACTCTGTTCAGTGACTAAGACATTGAAGGGCTTGATTCAATGAATGGATGGATGGATGGATGGATGGCCCATAAATGATAGGCAATGGAGCATGGCAATCATAAGCCCATCTAATTCCAAAGATTTTGTTCTTACCCTGTGTCACATTGAATGAAACACATTAAGAGATGATTTATTGCTCACATACATGTACCTTCTTTAACCATCTTCCACTGATCTCTCTGCTCAACAGACCATCTTCCACTGATCTCTCTGCTCAACAGAAAAGTTATCCATGTCATAATAATAAAAGGCCAAGAGGTGCATGGAGCACCACTCGGGCCTACGCCCCACAGGGCACCTCCTCACCCAGCGGGAGGTGGGAGGCAGGGCACCTCCTCACGTGATTTCAATTGCGCACTGGGCCTCTAGTAATTTTATAAAGTTGGTTTTCAGAGAGGTTACATTTACCAAAGATATTTGCATGTCCAATGGTAGTATATGCTAGAAGAAGGTAAAAAATTGGGTTCACATTTTCCATTTATTTTTATGAAAATTTTTGTGTTTTCAGATCCATTCAGGAGCTAAGAAATAAAAAAAAACAATGATATGATGATGGTGATGATGATAAACATTTATTTAGTGCTCTACAGACTTTTTATTTACTAGTATTAGTTCATTTACTCTTTACTATATCCTTACTTCGTTTAGAAAAGTAAGGCATAAAGAGATAATAAATTCAAGCAAAAAGCTATACTGTTCCCCCTCCAACATCATATATACCTATTTTAAATTTTTTTCCACCCATCCCAAGACCCAGAGTTTTGCTAAAAGAGAATCTTAATACAAATCAATTTTCAAAGGGGTGACACCTTAACCTATTCACCTCAGTTAATACACTAACCAGGATTCATCTTTATCAAATCAACTGGTCTTTCACCTTTGGGATCAAAAACAATGATGTCAAGTTCAAAGCTCAAGACTGCCTGAGGGACAAGGGTGATCACAATTGGGAACCTAGAGTGACAGGCACAGAAGTGGAGGGAAAAGTGGGGTAAGGACTCAGAGGAGATCAGAATATACTCCCCAAATATACCACTCTGGCATAAGGATTGTTTTGAGCTGAAAGCAACTGAGAAAAAGCAGACACAAGATGAGCTCTCTGCAGCTCCCCATCTGCCTGAAAAGAGATTATAAATTCCCCTTGGGAAAGGTACACCCCCGCCTTCTATCCACTTCCCAAGCTTATCACAGAGACAAGATGGCACCGAGAATCTACACAAACAAACCTTACTAAGTAGTCCTTCTCAAACAATAGTTTCCCCATATAGTTGCCTTCCTACAATTTGCTGCTTCTAGAAGCTCAAAGTCCCTTTCTTTTGTCTTGTCACTTCTCTTTAAATGTATCCTTTTTTTAACCAAATGGTATAAAAGCCTCCAAGCCTAGCTGTTTCTTTAGGGGTTTTCTCTTCTTCAAAGAAAACTTCCTGTGTCACATAAAACTTTTAACATCAAATACATTTGTATGTCTTTTCTCCTGCTAATCTGCCTGCTGTCAGTGTTTTGTTTTGTGTTTTTCTGCAGACACAGCTGGAGAATATAAGCGAATAATAGAAGAAAAATTTTCTCCCCTACTGATGATAGAGGAGGGTACCAAATTCAAGCTTAGAAGAGCCAGACCTTAAAAACACTCCTTGGTTGGGTTGGGTTAAAATTAGAGTTTAAATCAACAGTGGCAAGAATTCCTTACAGTTAACATTTGGGCCAAAGTAAGGTAAGGGTTAGGATCGGGCTACAGGTTAGGATGAGAACCTTGTTTCGAGTGAAGCTTGCTTGGTGTGTGCGATTGGGGCGGAACTTCTACCAAGACCTTAGGGTTAGCTTAGGTATTAGAAGCTGTTGACATCTGGCTTAGTTAACACATTAAGATATTAGAGCTATTGTCAGAGTCCAAGTCTGCATTAGGAAAACAGTTTGGAGGTTTAATTAAAAGTAGTATTTAGATCTGAATTTATATCTCAGAGAACATTACTCCTTAGGTTACTGACAACCCTGGGGTAAGGATTTGTGGTCGGCCTAGGTTTGGGGTAGAGAGGTGAGATAGCATTGTGAGTGTTGGCAAGGTGTAGATGAGAGTCTGAGATGGCATCAGGTGTAGAGGATCCCACAAACCTACAAGGCATCTGGTGGACACACTACTGCCCAGAGAACTTCACCCCTGAACCCCTGGTGTTACTTGTGGCCATGCACAAGGGACGCTCCAGGTGTCAGACTTTTCCCCACCTTAGAGTCACTGCAGAGCCAGCCTTTCCATCCTGGATAGCAACCCCATGTCCCTCAGAGAAAGGGAGGGGTGCTTAATCCCTGGCTAAACCAGCCTATCAGGCTTCAGTAAGTAGAGAAAGGATTGATTGTTTTATTGATAAAGATAAGAAATCACTCTAATAACTTCAAACCCACGTCTGGCCTGAATGGTATCTGTCTATGAGTTTGCTCCTCTGTGCCCCACAATACCGACTCTCCTACACTGCGGCCCCAGCCCCAAACAACCCTAGCTGTTCCTCATTCAAGACCCTCTTCCCAAACAGCTGGTCCTAAAGATGAAAAACTGTGCCTCACCCTAGCTGGTTTGGCTCAGTGGATACAGGGTCAGCCTGCAGACTGAGGGGTCCCAGGTTCGATTTCAGTCAAGGGCATGTACCTTGGTTGTGGGCACATCCCCAGTGGGAGGTGTGGAGGAGGCAGCTGATCAATGTTTCTCTCTCATCTGATGTTTCTAACTCTCTATCCCTCTCCCTTCCTCTCTGTAAAAAATCAATGAAATATATTTTTGTAAAAACTATGCCTCTAGGGAGTTTTCAGGACAAAAATTGGTGCGCACTGAGTCCCAATGCAAAGGAGCCAAGAGCAGTTCAGAGTAATGGGAGATGTTCAGGATCCCACCCAACACCACAACCCTCAACTCCCATGGTGGTGGTGGGCATTGCCCAGAGGAGACACCAGAACTTTGTAAGTAGAACCCAAACACAGAGTTTGATCAGGATAACTTAGCTTGGGCAGATGCCAGGATTCATTTCAGTGGTCAGTACAGGAAGAGTAAGGAAAAATGGTCCCACATTAAGGAGGGACAGTACAGCTCAGCTCCACAACACACTATGGTCACAGGGAACCGGCTTTTTTTTAGGAGACCTCAAGCTTGCAGAGGGTCTTCCCCACTCCTTCCCAGAACAACGGTTCCCCACTCCTTCCCGGAACAACAGGAGCTGATGTGCACAACAAGTACCCACATTCTTTCCATAAAACTTGCCTCCACACATATAAAAAGGCAATCATAAAAGAAATCACCCTTTCCCATTGGAAAAATGATAAGTGGAGGTCCATTCCTCACCAAAACCAGTGCAAAAAGTAAGAGAAAGGGCACAGGGAGCTGGGTTCTACCCCAGATAATGCCACTCACAATGATGCCTTGGGAAACTGGCTCAGCATCTGTGAAATGGGGCCAGCTGTGCCAGTCCACCTCACAGGGTTACCGTAGCCAGGGCTCCCACGAGCACATCTGTTCCCCTCAGCTCTCTGGTGTGAGCTTCTGGAAGAGCCATGCCCTGGGGAAGGCAGCGGGTGTGAATCTGAGTCTGCAGTCGCCCCTGGCCCTGCAGGACCGGCCCAGAGGTGGGCTCCTCGGGAAGGGGTCCTATGTCACTGACCTCCCTGTCACCACGCGCTCTCACCACGCAGCCTGCGTGTGTTCTTTCCTAATTTGGGGCCGTTCCTCCTTGTTGTTCTTACACTGATGACTGAAATTAATGCCTGGTATTTCCCAACAGCTAAATCATTATAATCAAACTCTGCAGCTGCCAGATCTGCTGACTCAAACCCCCTATGTATTCATATGATATTTGCTGGGTAATTACAGAACAGAGGTAATTATATTCATGACTCCATTACTTTCATAATCCAGAAATCACTAAAAAAAAAAAGAAAAAAAAAAGAAAAGAAAATCCTGACAGGACCAAGAGAAGAAATTCCTTCAGTAATGACCCTAATCCATCTCTTATCCTGTTTGTCACTTCACATCATACTTTCTTCAAAACCATCTCCCATATCCAAAGAAACCCAAAACATTAATTTGAAAGAACATATGTACCCCTATGTTAATCGCAGTGTTATTTATAATAACCAAGATATGGAAGCAACCTAAGTTCCCATCAATAGACAAGTGCATAAAGAAGTTGTTGTACATACATACAATAGAATATTACTTGGGCATAAAAAAATAATGAAAATCTTCCCATTGAAGACAGTATGGAGGGACCTAGAAGCTATCATGCAAAGTGAAATAACTGAGAAAGTTACTTCTCAACTGAGAAAGACAAATACCACATGATTCCACTTATTTGTGGAATCTAAAGAACAAAATAAATGAACAAACAAAACAGAAACAGACTTATAGATGCAGAGAATAGACTGATGGTTGCCGGATGGGAGGGCGGTTGAGGGACTAGGTGAAAAAGGTGAAGGGATTAAGAAGTACAGGTTGGTAGTCACTAAGTAGTGATGGGGCTGTAAAGTGCAGCATAGGGAGTATAGTCAGTAATATTGTAATAATATATATGATTCCAAGGGGGTTACTAGAATTATCAGAGGATCACTCATAAGTTATATAAATGTTTAAGCACTATGCTATGCACCTGAAAGTAACATAAAATAATATTGAATATCAACTGTAATTGCAAAAAAAAAGTAGCTTCTGAGCTCCTCAATGAAGGCAGAAAACAGGGAGATGAAACACAGACTAAAATGTAATGCTTAGTTAGCCTTTGGGTTGCCTAAATCAATGTGCATTAGCTATAGTATTCCTTACTATTGTACTAGGTAAGCCCTAAATATCCATGAGTTTTCAAGGGCTTAACACAATGCAAATTTATTTTCTATTCATGTCACAGTCCAATTCAGGTGCTTCTTGTCAGGCACCTGTCATGTGATCACTCAGAAACCCAGGCTCCTTCTATCTTGTGGCTCTGCCCACTTTAAATACTCAAAGATTTCTCTAATCAGCTGACAGGTGAGGAAAGACTTTTTCAATACCTTGACTCAGACATGACACTCATTGATTCTGCTCACCTTTCTATTGGCAGCAGCTTGTCACAAGGCACCACCTAAATGCAAGAGTCCTGGTGAATATAACCCACTCCCAGCAACAGATCTATGCTATGGTGGGGAACCCATACCGTAGCTGACCACTTCTGCCAATGATGTCATACTAGCAGTCCCTGAGTGAGCATCCAAGGTATTTATGAAATGATGAACCACCACTTGCTATATATGTGCAACGCAAATAAAGGGACAAAACAAATATCCCAAAAAGACGACAAAGAAAATTTACTCACTGTCCCCTTCTGTTAATGTAGCATCCAAGAAAGATCCCTTCACAATTCCCTCCGAATGTAACCCTGTAGCCATTCCTGGGATGGGTATTTAGTCCCCTTCCATCTCCCACTCTTTTGTGCATCTGCCACAGACAGTGCTGCCCCTCAAACTTCTCCCATTGGAAATCCTCTTTAGGGATCGGCCACCCCCACCCCCCACCCTTGGGGCCTTGGCTGTCCTTCTCTGCAGCAATGGAGTATGCCCGCAAAGGTGAGTGACAGCAGCAAGGATTCTTGCCACTGGTCAAAGGGGTGGGCCAAGCGACAACTGAGCCTAATTAAACTGGAGAAGGAAGTTCCACAGATGGCATCTCAGGAGCTGCTCCTGGAGACAGTTGTCCCAGGTTTGGTGGCAGCAAAGGAGGCCCAGTAGCAGAGACCGTGGAGAGCATAGCAGGGTGGCCGAGTCTCTGGGTCCTGGAGAGCCACAGTGAGGGCCCTGCAGTTTCCCGTAGACCTGGAGGGGCCCCCAGGACTGAGCTGTGGTTGGCGGCATCAGGGAACCTGCCTGCAAGCAGCTGGGGTGGGTAGGGGTAGGGGGCTGAAATGAAGTGAGGACTGGCAATGAGGCCAAACAAAAGAGAATCTCTGGAAGGGTCCATGTGAAGCATCTCATCACGTTGGAAAGTCCACTGCCCAGCAGACAGGTGGCCCCACCCCTGCCTGCAAGCATGTGGAACACAAAGGAATCCTTTCCTGTTTTTGAAACTCCAACCCAATGGCTACCCTCTAGTTCCCATTCTGAATTTTCTACTTCAGCAGTTTCCTTTTGGTTTGTTCCAGAAAATAAATAGAATTACATTTTACTGGGCTTTTTATACTTGAAAACCTCTTCAACAAAATGCCGTTTTCCCCCAGAACTGCTTTCAGAGCTGGTCACACACCCATGGAGTAGGTGTCTTCCCACGTGACAGCACCCCCTCGGCTCCGGAGAGGACAGCCGGTGAGCACCTGGCCCAGGAGGAGTCCTCACGTGGGAGAGGGGAAGGCAGGGTGCATTCTGGGGCAAGAATAAGCATCTCCCAATTACCAAGCCATCCTCCAAGGTGTGAGGTGACCTTCCCAACTTTCTCACCTGGGAAACCTTTGGGATTTCCAAAACGCTGGGGGAAACTTTTTGTGTAGCATCACAATATTTTTTTTCAAAATGCAATATTTAAAACAATATATGAATAAGCAATAATAAAGAACAGGTTTAGTTTCCTTGTGTGTGTGTTTTTTTTAATTCCTCTTCAAGAAGAAGGGAATGGACCTCCCTCCTCTGGAGCCTCGGCGCTTCTGCAGTTACCCGTGTTGTGTCCCATCTCTCCTCCAACCCCAGCTGTCGGAGCCCAACTGAGAAGGGACAGGCCCTCAGAAAGCTCTGAGCTCCCAGGTTAGAGGCGCCACTGTCTCACCCCCCTCGCCCTTGTCACACCTCCATCGACAGGTAGCTCGGTGAGTCAGCTCTTAGCCCGTAGCACACAAGGGCAGCTCATAGGGAAGGGGACAGGAACTACCACAGCAGGCAGGTAGGAATATCGGCCCCAGTGAGAGGTGAGCAGGCAGGAGGTCTGAAAGCAGGTGGCAGACGCTCCAAACACCCAGTGTGCTGAGCAGTCAAGGCCTGAGCAAACAACCTGAGGCTCTGCGAGCACCGGGCGGGCTTGGAGGGGGGCCGCCTGAATGGACAGAGGACAGTCTGGCAAAAATATGACAGGAGTTGGTATTTGCGTTTGGAGGAAAGGCAGACAGAGGCGAGGGTGGGAGATCGTACCTGGAAGGCAATGCATGGATGGCTGGTGGGCCACGTGGGCCCTGAGCGATCTAAACAGGAGGGGATGCCCTGACCGGTTTGGCTCAGTGGATAGAGCATCAGCCTGCGGACTGAAGGGTCCCAGGTTCGATTCTGGTTAAGAGCATGTACCTTGGTTGCAGGCACATCCCCAGTGGGAGGTGTGCAGCTGATTGATGTTTCTCTCTCATTGATGTTCCTAACTCTCTATCCTCCCTCTATGTAAGAAAATCAATAAAATATATTTTAAAAATAAATTAAAAAAATAAACAGGAGGGGATGTGACCAAGCGGTGCGTGTGGAGCATGGGTGTGGGGACCTGTGTGTGTGAATGGGATAGTGATGGAGGACACAGGCCATGAGGAGACCAAGGGGCACCCCAGGTTCTGAGCAGGAATGGCATCGAGGCAAGGCAGCTGGCTGGCCAGGGGACCAGGGCTGTCAGGTACATCACCACACTATGGCAGAATGGCAGAGCCAGGGGACCCGAGACATCTTCGCATTCCGCTGCCTGTGTTTCACTGGCTGGCTCTGAGACCCGGGTGGGGGTGGGTGGTGGAGGTCCACCTGCTGACAACAGGCCAGTGGGACAGCCAGGGCTGCCTCTGAGACCGCTGGCTCCCAGCCCAGGAATCCCCCTGCCCCGCGCTCTCTCTTGCTCCCTCCCTGCCCCATCCTGCAAGGTTTCTAGCAGCTGCCCTTGCCCTCTATGGGGTCAGCAGGCTCTCCCATTACTCTGAGCTCACCTGGGGAGTTGGCCTCACCCACTGAGCCTGGGTGGCGGCAGGCAGTGGGGCACCTGCCCGGCCGGCCGGTTGGGGAGGTTCGCGCATCAGGCTTTCAGAGCACTTGGCGATGCAGAGATGAAAGACGTCGGAGGAGAGCAAAGTACAGCCTTTACAGGCTCCATCTTCCTAATTGAGGAAAATGAGGTTATTTCCAAATCCTCTGTGATGCGACAGAAAATGTGCTCCATGGGCCCGCACTTAAGGATTCTCCCCCGCGGCTCCTCGGGGCTGAGACAGAGGCTGTGTGGGGAGCACTCAGCTTCTCTGCTCCAGGTTGGGGCCCTCACAGGGACGCGCCTCAGCCTCCGCGGCCCAGACTGGCTCCTGGTGCCTGGGCCCCGGGAAGGACCGCCCGACAGACTTCAAAGCTGGGCTCCTCCATGCGACGCGGAGTCCTCCTCCTCTGCTCTGAGTAATTGGAACAAAACGACCCAGGTAGTCTGGCTGTAACATCAAAGCCGCGGATAATAACCTCACAGATGAATTCAAGAGTGAATGCATGCACAGCCACTGCTCCAGTCTGAAGTGTGCCGGGGTGTTTTTTTCCAGCTTCAGAACTGAGCAAGGAGAAAAAGGAAAATCACCGGCCCCCGTTTTCTTTGTTAAGCAGCTGCCTCCCCTGTCAGGCCGCAGCCTTCAGGTGATCAGAAGTCTGGTTCAGGAACAATGGTGAGGACGGGAAGAGCAGGAATAGGACTGGGGTCAGGGGAGAGCTCCCTGAGGGTCGGGCACCGTGATTGACATGTCTCTGCGCGAATGAAAACGCTGGCCCGCCTGCAGGTGCGTGGAGACACTGGGTGAGGCACAGAGGGTGCTCACCACTGAACAGAACCTCGGTGATGGTTCGCCCGCCACGGTCATAGTGCAGGGGCTGGTCATCCTCTGTCACCTGCCAGGAATGGCTCCCTTTAGTGAGGCTAGAAGACTAAATGTGAGTATCTATTTATAAATAATAGAGCTCCCAAAGCAAGGAATCCAAATTGGCTAACGAGCTAATACATAAACAAACAAACAAAAGCCTTCAATGGCCAGCAGCTGAAGTGTTGGGACATTCCTGAAACAAGTAACAGAACCCCGTTCCGGGAGGGACCTCAGAGGTCGCAGTCAATGGGACCCAAGCACATGATTGTGGTACCCACCATGGCTAGGAGGTGTCTGCAAATAGCACCTGTGAGATAATAGAAAGTAGACATTGGTCTCTGCCCCCACTTCCTGGCACAGAGCTACTGAAACCCTTATAATTCCTTAAGTGGTAAGAGCACTAGGAGCATCTTTTGCTCTGATCTTTGGTCTGGACTTGTCCTTGACACAGGACTCCTAAAACCCTTGTAACTTCCTGGGTGATGGAAGCGTCTTTTGTTCTAACGAGGCAGCTCTGGGTGTGGTCCTAGAGGAGGGCTGGTCACCAGAAAGACCAAAGCCATGATGAGAAACTTGCAATGTTCAGCCCACCTTCCATTCACTTGAGGAGGGAGAAGGGGTGAAAATGGAGTGAAGGATTAATCATGCCTAGTGATGAAGCCTCCATGAAAACCCCCAAAGTGCAGGGTTCAAAGACCTTGGGTTGATGAAGACAAAGACGTGGAGATTTGGGGAGAGTGTGCATCTGAAGAGGACAGGGAAGCTCTGTGCCCTTCCCACATACCTTGCCTATGCATCTCTCCTATTTGGCAATGAATTGATGATCTAATAAGTAAAGGGTTTCTTTCTCTGACTTCTGTGAGCTGCTTGAGTAAGGAGGGGGTCAAGGGAATTCTAATCATAGCCCATCAGTCAGAAGCACAGGGGCAAACCTGGCCTTGAAGCTGGGGTCTGAACTGGGGTCAGGATCAGTCCTGCAGTGCTGAGCCCTGAACCTGTGACATCTAATGCTTCTCTAGGTAGATAATGTCAGAACTGAGCTCAACTGCAGGACACAGAGCTGTGCTTGGTTTGGGGGAGAAACCCACATCGGAATTGGATGGAAACAGCATCTTAGCACCATTTGGAGCACAACAGAGGCAAAGCTTTAGAACATGCCCTGCCTCAGAGCTACACCACCTGACATGGGCTGCTCTCCACCCTGCCTGGAGCCATCCACTCAGCTCCACCTGCCTTTCCTCCTGGTCTATCCAAATCCCCTGGGTCTTCTGTTCCTTTTTATCTTAACTCCTGGCCCACAATTCTTAGACATGGCCTGTTGCCAACATATAATTGCTACCTTCCCCCCTTTTTTTGTATAACCACGACACTGTAGGATTACATGCCCAGTTAATTCAACCCATTTCATAGAAAATAAGGGGGCTGAGAATATAAAGGCTCTCTTCAGTAAGGGAACATATGGGGGGAAGTTATTGCCATAACTGATAGGTGCATCCCCTTGAGAAATCGAGGGGCTTTTAGAAACATTATGACCCTCACACCAACTCTGTGAAGCAGGACTCCAGAACCCTGACTCTGTGGCTAAGGACACACATGTAGGGTGATCTGCCCAGCTCACATGCTGCAGGGCTACAACCCAGCACTTCCTTAAACTCACACACTTCCCCATTCACCTTACAGCCCAGTGGCACCCTTATAGCCTGTTGTAGCTTCATCGAATTGACGATGGCCTGGGCCTCCTTGGAACTGTTGGGACCTCACAGGGTATCTGTGTTGCTCACAGACACCAAAAGGTGTTGAAGTTTTAACTCCCAGGACCTGTGAACATGACCTAATTTGGAACTAGGGTCTTTGGTCAAGTTAAGATGAGGTCATTAGGGTGGTCCTAACTCAATATGACTATGTCCTTATAGAAGGAGGAAATGTGGGCAGAAAGACAGTCATGCACACGGGAGGATGCCATGTGAAGGTGAAGTGGGGATCGAGGTAATGCATATATGAGCTAAGGAGCACCCAAGATGGCCAGTACACCCCAGAAATTAGGAAAGAGGTGAGGAGCAGAGCCTCCCTCATTGTCTTCCAAAGGAACCAACCCTGTCAACTCCTTGATCCAGAACTGGGAGACTAATTTCTGTTGTGTGTCAGCTGCCCAGTTTGTGGCACCTTGTTAGGGAAGCCCTAGCAAACAAATACACCCCATTGTACTCACTTCAACCTTTTGTTCTCATTGCTTAAGTCTATGCAACAGGCCTGTTGCCCCGGGACCTGCAGCCCAGGACAGAGCCAGAAGAAAAGTGATGGCACAGTATCCAGTCTCTCTCACTTCCTCCCTTGTACTGAAAATAGGTA
This sequence comes from Myotis lucifugus, assembly GCF_000147115.1. Lineage (NCBI taxonomy): Eukaryota > Metazoa > Chordata > Mammalia > Chiroptera > Vespertilionidae > Myotis > Myotis lucifugus. Next base: position 1,412,955 of record NW_005871142.1, on the reverse strand, counting down.
AGTGATGGTTTCTGGGGACTCTCACAGTCATTGCAGGCCACACACACACACACACACACACACATACACACACACTCACACAACCTCCGCAGGCACAAGGCAAATCTAAGGGCCTGGGCCAACCTCAGCACATCGGGCAGAAGGTGGAAAGGCCAGGAGAACCTCCCTTGTTACCTGAGCACCTTTCCTGCTTTCCCTGCTGCTGGGATCACCAGCCTCCTGGGCAAGCACAGCCAGCTCCAGGGCTGGCTCACACCCCTCCCTCCCATAGCCCAAAAGTCATCTCCAGGTGCCCTCCCAGCCTCATCAAGGTGGCACACTGCTCCTGGCTGCCAAGACAACCAGAGCAAAGAGGCTTTGTTTTGATGCTCAATGAAGTTCTAACTCCCAGGACCTGTGAACATGACCTAATTTGGGCACAGAGACCTCCCTGTCCCTTAGCTCTTCAGAGGGTCCCTACTCCTCCCCTGGAAATGTTCACTGCCTCTCATCTGGTTTACAGAAAGTTGCTGTTACTTTTCATCAAAACGTTGCCTTATCTGTGCACCCAAATTTGGAAGATATGTGGGAGTTCCTGTCACTACGTTCTGGTTCTTCTTTTTCACCGAGCAACTCAGACACCCTGTGAGGTCCTGACAGTTCCAAGGACACCCAGGCCATCGTCAATGAGATGAAGAGCAACTGGGACCCAAATGAGACAGTTTGTACAGGCACAAGGTCAGGAGCCCAGGTATCCTTATCAGAACACTCTCCCTTGGTCCAGGGTTCCTCTACCACCTGCTGTGTGTTCTTGTGGGGTCTGGGCAGAGACAGGAGGAGCCTGGTGAGTCCAAACAGCAGGAAATCCCCTTGGACTCAAAGCTATCACTCAGGAAACATCAGGCTGAATGATTTCTACAAAAGCCTCATTTTTATTGTGACCTAGACCAGCGATCTTTAACCTGTGTGCCACAAGAATGTTTAAAACATGCAGTACCTGACTGTTTAGTCAGGAGCACCGACCTCTTTTCCCCAGACTGCCAAATAAAAAAATGACAACAGCCAACACAACAATAGCCATCCAGTGTGAATGAATCAAGATTATACCTATTTTCTCCTGTGTTCACCGCAGAATTTTAGTAATTAGTGTATGTGTGCCATGAGATGAAAAAGGTTGAAAATCGCTGACCTAGACGTCCAATTTTAGAATTTTTGCTTCAATTTTGTGACGGATTGTCCATATGATAGCCTTATTGATGGGATTTTGTGTCACTGTTATTTTTGCTATGAAGGGGTGATTTTTTGAAAAGCTTGTCAGTTTGGTATGATTGCCTCCTTTGTAAACCAGAAATACTTTTGTTCCTACTAATACGTATCTGATTTTATAATTTACTTAACACAAACTCCTGTAGAGCCCACGCCTCTTCCAGGAGGTGACGGCTGATGTTCCATTGCTTTGTGTTCAGTCGGTTCCTGCCTCCTGCCCATGGGGTGGCAACACTCACACACGGGAATTAGAGGAATTAAATGCAGGGACGGGTGATGGAAAAGCTCCTCCACCGGATGAAGTATGTGGAGATTTATCAGCATCTCCAGGGCACGCTGAGCCTCCCCAGGTTACCTCTGAAATGCACAGGATTTGGGAGGGATTAGGAGAAACTTGAAAATCTCTAAGACTGCAAGAAAACAATTAATGCCTCAGAAAATAGGACTCCTTAAGGCAGGTTAGGAATGTGCCCATACAGTTTAAACAAGAGGCAGTTGAAGAAAAAGAGAATACTGTAAAGAGCCTTTGAGTCCCAGCGTGAAGTCACCTCATCTCATCTACGTTTTCATTCTTCTAGTATTAAAATAGATCAATTTGCTTCTTCCCCATCAGCCTCCTTCCCCTTCATTTCTACTCCAGGGCCCCATCCCTACCTTTG